>NC_081764.1:9291407-9591407 GCF_963082965.1 Carassius carassius
GTTTTTAAACTATTTTGTACAATTATTTGTATTTGTCCTAAATATTTGCAAGGCCAATTTTTTAGAATATGACATGCCTAAATTACAGAATGTGTTTGAATGTAATCGCTTTAGAGTCATATGATACAAGTAAAATAGAACAAAATATTATAGATGTAGTAAAGTCTGCCTATATTTGACTTTAAGTTTTTATAATAGTCATATTTTGAAAAGAATTGACAAGGCCAAGCAACAGAAGAAGAACAAATGTCTATTATAGCAAGGAAAGTGGTTAGAGTACAAGGTTTGCTTGTTCACAGGCAATTTCAAGTTCTACCTTTTTAAAAAATGAACATAGGAGATACTCGAAGCAATTTCTCCAATGTAAGCATAGTCAGAATACAATACTGAAGAATTCTGCATCTCATTCTGAGTCATTAGTAAAGTCAAAAAGCTGCCAGAGGCCACCTTCTGCTCCTATGACACTAGTTTTAGGTTCAGGCACCACATTTTCCCATTCAGCCATCTTGTATTCCATCATAATTTAGGAGCTGTCTGTGTCTTCAGACCACAAACTGAAGCGGTTTAGTGGTTGTTCAGCTACACACATACTGACTGGTGCTACAGTGGCTTGCTGCTGTAGTTTTAAGGGATTCTCTGCAGTAGACTTGTGGGTCATTTTCCAGTTGTCACAAAGAGAAGCCAAAGGTACTCTGTCTTTTTGTTCACACTGAAGGTCTACATTATGCTGGCTGTACTTTGAGAACTTCATCGCTCCTTTTTTTCTAACCAGCTGTCTCTGTGGGAGAACAAAGGCTCTCTTTTTCCCCCTATAATTCAGTGGTTTTTGGCGCCTCCTACGTACTTTCAGAGGTGGTATTGCATCAGTGACAGATCAGTTCTCTCTCCCATACAATGGTTTTTCAGGCTCCAGATGTCTATCTACATACTGTCCTCCATTGTCCTCAATGGATCCAGTGATTTGAACATCCACATGTGGGCTTGAAGGTCTGGTCTCAAGTAATTGTTCGCACCATAATATCTGCGAAGTATCAGGTGAAACATCATCTGTGACTGCTGTCTATCTACAAGCAGAGCATGTGCATTTCTGTTTTGTGTCTTCTGTGTTGTAAGTGGACACTGGTTCTGTTCTACTGCTTTTCCTGAATAAATGACAGGCGTGATGCATATCATCTGGCTCTTGTGGTGTTTTTCAGCTCACATGACACAGAACCTCTCTAATAAACCAGGTGATGTCCGGACCTCACTGTCAGTCATTCTAGCAGTGCCAGGTCCTGTCATCGGCTTCTGAATAGAAAACAAAGTGCTAAGTTGAGACAGAATATTTCCCAGCATGTCCTGTTCCTTGCTCTGCTCTGCTTTCAGATGCTTCAGATCCCGTTGGAGGTTAAACATGCTTGAGCTCAACTCTTTTGCAGCCAGACTGTTCTATTTAATAGAAAATAAATGTAGCTTTACTACAAAGGCCAGTATAAAATACATTAGTATTAGCTTTGCATCTGTTATACCGCATATGCAGTCCTTACCTTGGCTTCCCTGTCTGCCATTTTTTTTTTAGTGTTTGGCTCTGCAGAGTCTCAAACTGACATGTTATACCTACGTTCACACTGTTTAAATAACCTTTAACTGCAATAGACAAAATAATGTCTTAGTCTTATAAATAACAGCTACAACACTGAAAATACTTTTAAAATATGTATCTGCTATTATATGATCAACAATTATCTTTGATGATGAGGTATTTATGGAATTTAGGGTGGCAGCATGGGCTACCTGTTATTTTTAGTTATAAGCATAAGCAAAACATACTTGTTTTGGAAAATGTATCCAATGTGATTTAACAAAGTCTCTCTGGTCTAAAAGGAAAAATGTAAGTCAAAGTCCAGTAGTATTAAAACCATGACTTTGTGCAATATAAACATTCTAAATGTGTTAAAGATGCATGAGTGCCTTAAGTACAATACTTACATTTTCCAGAGTTTTCTGCAATTGTAGAATTCCATGAGTGAGAATTTCCCTAAAAAGGGAATAAAATATATATTAAACAATGTGTCAGGACAGAATCAGAGCTATGTGAAAAACTGCAATAGGAAACTTAAAAACAGATAAAAGGAAAGTTAGTTTTTCATTGCACAAGGATCAAGAATAGACTGACTACCTTTCATGTTTTTCTTTGGCTTTTCTTTTCTCCTCCTCATATCTGTCCAACATGGCAACAAATTTGCCACCAGTGAAGTTTGAGATTTTGCCATCACCACCGAAAAAGGTTTAGAACTGTAACTCCCGGACACCATAATTTCCTTCATCTGTAGAGGATTTAGACAATTTGGAATTAATATGAATAAATTTTTAGACTCGTTTACAACAATGTCACATTAATTTTCATTTATTAAAGGTTTGTTGACCAGGAAAAAACAAAACAATCAAGAACATGTTCATTATATTATACCAAACAAAACATGGCAATGCAGGCCACATCTGAGAGCCCAACAGAAACTGGGAGTCACTCAGGCTGGAGTAGTCACTGGTTCCCGGACCCTTATCATTGTTTATCCCTCTTTTACGAATAGAGCGCAGAATAAACATCAATATTAAACACTATGTTATTAGGCCATATTTCAAGGTAATTAATTGGTTAAGTGTAAATAATAGTAAATGTTTCCTGACAAATTCTCAAGTAAAGAATTAATTTAAGGGACATAAATTACCCAAGAGTTGCGAGGATGTTCAACATCTCCTTTATATTCCAGATATTAGGCTTCATATCCAGGCTTTGAATGTCAACACATTTATTTCCACTAGAAATAATAAACATGAAATCACAAAACACTTATCTGTGTTAACCGTTAATTATTGATTTAAACAATGATTTTTGTATATATATATATATATATATATATATATATATATATATATATATATATATATATATATATTCTATCTAGAATTTATCTGAGCAAACGCCAAGTGTTAAAAATGAATTTTCTCGCGACTGCCGTCATCATGGCGGAGCTAAAGAAGAAATTAATGTTTAAAGAAATGATACTTACCTTAACGTTACTTGTTTGATATGCAGTAATGATTCTAAAGCAACGTAACGTGATGTAAATTATGGTGCTCGCTGATGCTGGCCTGGCAGTTATGTTTTCCCATGCTACTGAATTTAAATAGACCACGCACCTAGCCCTGGAAAGATCGCTAGATGGCGCTATTTAAATACTTATAATTTATATATAATTATAATAATAATATATAATTTCATTTTAGTATGTATGCTTTTTTCATACATTCAGTGATTTATTTTCACTTTAGTTTTTTTAGTTTTAGTTTAGTTTATTTTATTTCAGACAGACAACTTAGGTTCAACACAATTGCGCTTATGTACAACATAAACAACATAAACTTTACAATGCAGTTTATTAAATTGCGTGTTTGTAATGACATTATGAAGGCATTGTACAGTGTCTCATGTAGCTAAAACTAATATTTATATGCTTGTGGCATTTAAAAGCTTAGTGCGGTGGTATAGTGTGGATTCGTGAAAATTTCACCACTACTCTAGAGGTTACTGATCTTGTTAAACAATCGTACTTACTGCAATAACATCTTTCTGCGTATAAAAGCAGTGTGGTTCATAGATATATAACGTTACATAATAAAGGCCTTTATTATGTATATCTATGGTATGGTTCACCATAAATCGTCGTTGTTGAGACTAAACTGTATCCTAGCAACCAAAACTACGAAAACTCTAGTGTCTTCATAATAAAAAGTCTCGTGACCATTAATTTATTATTTTTTTATAATACGCCTATATGTTTTCAGTAGAAACTCTTTAAATGCTTCAAATGCCACAACGATAAATAAAATCTCTAATCGTACAACGATATTGACTTCTGAGATTTCTTTCATACATTAGTTACTAGAATTCACATCACAGCCTGAGCATAAATTAATAATAAAAATGTTCTAATAGTGGTTATATAATAAACGCTATCTAATGACAGCAAAGCTACAACAGTAAAAGACTTGTATTTTGGCAGTGCATTTTATTAATCAGGAAGTGAAGTGCCGTTGACTACAGATTTCTGACACATTGCGTTTCACAGGTAAGTTCACGTGTTTATTATCATAAAATCTGAATTATGTCTACGGTAAACGAAACAGTCATGGCTTCTCTTTTATTTATAGATTGTTTTGTATTATGACATCCTAGTTATCCACACAGCAAGCTAAAGTAATTAGCCAGCTGCTTAGTAAATAGACTGTTGAAGAACTTGTTTGGTGGGGTAACGTTAGCTTTTTTTTTTCTTTATACCGTGCGTCTTTATAACTGGTGTTAAATTGTGCTTCTTTACAGAATATACAGCCACCGACCAAAATAATAAAATAAAGCGTGAATAATCAGATTGTAGAATTAAACGTCTAGGAAGGGGCCAGTCTTGAGGTGATGGGTATAATGTCCACAGAAACCCCTGATGGCCCCACCCTACGTTTTCATTTAAATATATAAAATGACATGCTAGATTTAACAGAAAACAGCATACCTCCAGTTGGGGCATTTTAGAACATAAACATAGAGGTCTTCAGATCCATATTGACTCCATCTAACCCACAGGAGTAACTAATCTCATCATGAGTAGAGTCTACTACATCCTCAGTGCTGCTCTTTTTGTGTTAGAAATCCCAGAGACCAAGGTATAATTTCACACAACTCTCAGTATGTGAGAGCCATAACTATTGTGAATACATTGGTTGCTTTAAATCCATTCTCTAAAACTAAATTCAAGATCGATTCCATTCTTGATGCCTTTTGTTTATGTATGTGTTTCAGGCGCTGCTAGAAAACTCCAATGACTGTTGTGAAAGAATAAAGAGAATGAATGAAACCTGTGTGAATATTACACTCTGTGATCCTGGTATGTTTCTTAAATAATATAAATTTAGTTAAATTTAAACAGAGCTGCAAACAAATGTCCTTTTTTTATACACAACATGAGCATATTCATATTTTTAAGGGCACATTTTGTTCCTGAGAAATGACATGGACATTTGGTATGATTTATATATATTTTGTAACCTTGAATCCTCCTCTAGGACTCCTTCTAGTTCAGGAGAACAGTACAACTTTTTGTGTTTCCTGCGATTCAACGGAGCAGGGGAATTCATCTTTACTGAACAATAGTGAGTGCTGTGACATGGTCATTAATTAGCATCTGTACAGTCTGAAAGATTGCTTATAATGTATTTTAAAAAGTAAACACACTTTGTGCACATGCATGCACCATTCCTCTATCATGCTTTATTGAAATGTTTAAGCTGCAATTTGAGAGTTGTTAGATTTTTTGTTGTTTGAGGAATAGTTCACCAAAAAAATAAAAAAATCTCAAAAATGTAATCACCCACAGGCCATTCAAGATGTAAATGAGCTTGTTTCTTCATCAGAACAGATTTGCAGAAATTTAGCATTACATCACTTGCTCACCAATGGATCTTCTGCAATATATGAGTTGATATAAACAGCTGATGAAAACGTCACAAAAATCCACAAAAAAAGTTCAGTTCTGAACAAATATGTTGGTGGGTATTAATATGAGAGGAAAACATAATGGGCTTTTTTACCTGATGAAGAGCTATTTTCAGTAAGTACATTTTCAGCAAATGTTCATTTTTTTTGGTGAATTATTCCTTGCAACATTATATGGGTTGTTTGTGATGTATTTAGTTTTTTAAAATCTTTTTAGCAATTTCATTGTTTGTTTTTAATTCTCCTTCTAGCAAGGACTAGTCATATTCTAGTACCTTTATTCTCAGTGATTGGTAAGTAACTACCATAATAATAGTTATGTAGGCATCTTTAAAACCTTTTTTTCTCTATTGAATTGCACTCCGTAATCTCATCTTTTGTGCGTTGTGTCTGTAATGGCAGGTGGTCCAGGTGTAGCAGCTTCTGTCCTTCTAGGAACTCTTCTGATCAGCCTGTGTCTCATCCTCTCGGTTGCATCTTTCTTTTACCTGAAGCGTTCCAACCGCCTCCCTGGTGTCTTCTACAGCCGCAACAAGGGTAAAAAAAAAAGTCTTAAAAGCCTTAAATATGTAATCGGTTAAAGCTTTGGTTAACTTTGTTTACCCAACTGTGTTGAATATTTTATGTATGTATATATTAATTGTTGTTATTATTATTGGAGGTGTTTTAATTCAAAATTAGTTATGGGGGGGATTGTAAAATTATGTAATTTTCTTTTATCAGATTTTATATTCCAACCAAGTGAGAGGGTAAGATATCTATAATCAATTTCCTTTTTTGTTTTTGTCTAAATATTTTTTTTGTTCTATGAACAAACGCAACATTGTGTGGATACCAAAGTATTAACTTGTTAATTTTTCCTCTAAGGCTGTCATGATTCCAGAAACTACATCTTCAGGTAGGAGAAATTTGAACTACATAATCTGTATTTTGAATTTAGTGGTTCAAATTGGTGGTGCGTCCTAATTACTACTGTGCTACATTTCAAAACATCTATTGGGAATATCTGATTGTAAAAACTTTTAGGAAAATATATATCTCATTCATATATATATATATATATATATATATATATATATATATATATATATATATATATATATATATATATACATACATACATATACATATATTTATTCATTTATTCATTCATTCATTAATTTGTTTGTTTGTTAAATCATCTACAGTCCGCAAGCCAAGATATGTTAGGAGGGAGAGGCCATCATCAGCATCCAGCAGTGCTACTGTGGCGACGGGAGCAGTAACCAAGGTATACAATGTGTGACCAGCTTTCGAGGGCCAGCTATGAGGACCCTTTTAAAACATGGGTCTGTCCCAAAGCACTGTTTTCTTATAGGATTGCCTTTTTTTTGTGAAACTTTTCCTTTGTTGGCTACATGAAGAAGGGACATGTCTTGATGTAGGATTTATCTTTTTTAATTTCTTTTCTTTTCACTGAAGCAAATTATTTATTTCTATTTATATATTTTCACACAATACACTGTTCCTTTTTTTTTTTTTTTTTTTAAGAGACCAGGTGTTGCACTACTAGAGTATTTTTGATTGTTAAGCTGTAATTAAGTCTAGTAAGTTGTTTTGGAAAGAATTTTGTAATGTTTATATTTATTAGCAGTATTTTTGTGTGATATTGAACTTTTGAATCTTGTGACATTGTAACTAGGATCCAAAACAAGACTTCCGGAGTTAGTCATGTTTGCACACTACCAGCTCCTCCCACTTCACAAAGTAAAAAAATGAAGAAGACATTCGCATATTCAGTTGAAATCATTGTTTTGTAACTGTATACACAAATATATTTTCTATGAAACCTATACCATCTCCACAAATTCCATTAGCACGTATTAATGATGTATAAAATACCCTAGTATTTAAAGTACTCCCACACTAAGTTCTTATATATAAAATAACATAGAATTAACAGAAAACAGCATCTAACCCACAGGAGTAACTAATCTCATCATGAGTAGAGTCTACTACATCCTCAGTGCTGCTCTTTTTGAGTTAGAAATTTCAGAGACCAAGGTATCTCTTGTCTTTTCTCTTCAGGAATCTTTGGAATAATTTCACATATGTGAGAGCCATAGCTATTGTGAATATATTGGTTGCTGTAAATCCATGCTCTAAAACTCCATTGAAGATCGTAAATAATGATAAATTAAAATTTGCTAGGCCTTAAAGTTGCAAACTTGCTATAAATACACAATATACAAGCAAAGAATTGTTGCCAAACACAGAACTATTTATCCCATCTTTCCATTGTATAAGACAAAGTGCCATTAAGTGATCATGCTAATGAATGAAGACCTACAGTCACCATTTTTGATTTTGGAAATTTTATACAAAATTAGAATGTCAAATTCTGAAAGAACTTATTAAATTTATCTTGTTTCTTGGTTGGACAAAACAAAATGCTTTATCACTGTAGTGTTATAAAAGGAGTAATACACTGGTATTTCTATATAAGGAGACTGGAGAAGTCAGTTACCTTTGTTTTACTTTATTTTATTTTAGTAGATGTTATTGCAAATAGCGGCCTTTAAAATTCCATATCATCCCCTATGCCTATATATATATATTGATGATTTTCGGTGTAGTTTTTAGGTTTTCTCATTTGTAATAATGGTTCTGTTTATTTAAAGTATTATTATGGTTTTTCTACACCTTTTCTATTTCATTTTAGGAAGGGTATTTATTTGAACATTTTTATTGTAAAGTTTAAAATCTTTAGTATGCTGGATTACCGAAAGCAAGGATTGTTTACTTAAGGTGGAGGTAAATGATGTGGTTTCATGGGGATACATCTGTGATAATGGTTTAAATTCAACTTATTTCTCATGTCATTTTATTGGCTGTTGTGCAGCAACTGGAAAGCATTTCAATAGATTTTGTATATGAATTACATTTCGATGGGTGTTGATTATTAACTTTTTTTTTGTATGTTGATGTCCTGACAGAGTATTAATCACATATTGAATTATATTTGATGAAGATTTCAGTGTTTACAGAAATAAAAAAATATTTTGATTTATGAGAAACCATTGACTTGTATTTAAAAAATAAAAATAAAAACTTTATATCATAAAATATCATTTATAAGTGGTTGAGAGTGGTGCTTATGAAACTCTTTAGCATTTTAATTGCTGGCTAGTGCTATCATTGCATTGTCATCTGTAGAACAATTATTAAAATGGTCAAATATTAGGTTGGAGTTTCACATAATCAAACTTACAGTAACTATCCTTGTGCTCAGGAAACCGCTCCTGTGAATGTCACCAGTCACCAGTTTACGTCAGTCTTTGGTAAACAGATGGAGGGACTTTGATCCCATTTACCTAAAATATTAAAAGCACTTCCTTATAAGACAGTAGATCAGAATGGAGCAAGTACGACATTACTGTATTTCCATTACCTCAATCCTCTATGTGATTTTTATCATGTCTCACTATTTAATACAATTGCAAATATACACATTTATAAGGGATTGTTTAAAGCGTTCAGTAAAAGTGAAGTCGCAACAGTAGTTGGCACACTATACTGAAAACACAAGTCACTGTGCATACACCCTCAGTGAGACTTGTGAAAGAAAAAGAAAAAAAAACCTGACTGTTGTTGCACATGTAAACACATCCCAACCATTTTCCTTATACCTGGCCGCTTATCTCCAGGTGAGAGAGAGTGGTTATATATTCAAACGTCATGTGACTTTGAAAATGGTTTGAATTTATGACCAATTTCTTATTATGGTTTTATTATGCGTGTAATGTGAATAACAAAACCTTATCTTATCATTTCCCGTAAGCATCGTTTTTGTGAAACCAGATGAATAATAATAAACATGCAGAATGTTGTAGTTTATCAACACAATTTTTTTTTTTTTTTTTTTTAGAAAATTCTATTTATTTTAAAGGGATAGTTTACCAAAAAATGAAACTAACGTGATCATTTACTAACATAAGATTTTCCAAACCTGTACGAGTTTTTTTCTTTTATTGAACACAAAAGAATATATTTTAAAGAACCAAACAATTGACAGCAGCCATTGATATATATATATATATATATATATATATATATATATACACACACACACACACGCGGTATATATTTATTTATTTATTTTTCTCATACTTTGAGAACTTTGGAAGTCAGTGGCTATTGTCAACTGTTTTTGTTTACCATCATTCTTGAAAATATATTAACAGAGGAATAAAACTCGTACAAGTTATGAATAACTTTAGGCTGCTTAAACAATGACAGAATTTTCATTTTTGGGGTAAAGTACCACTTTAAAAACAAACGCATTTATATCTTATACAAAATATTCAGTTTAAGTGTCTCTCCAGCTGAAACTATTAAAATCTTAATAATTCACAATGCTTGAAATGAATGTACTTTATAAGTTGTGTTAAAGCTTAGTCACTTGCTATGCTTTGTCATTCTTATGTTAACTAAGGTATTCAATGACAAAGTGTAACCTAATACTATCGGGAAATCAGTTCCTACTTCCTTCTCTTTGTCACCACTCCTGCTTTTCCATAGTTGGCACATGTATGTGTATCAGACAGTGTATGTGTGAAGGAGTGGTTGAGGATCAGAGAGAGAGAGAGAGAGAGGGAGAACAAGGTAATGATTTATGCTCACTTGAGTCACAGCTCAGAAGTATCATTCAGAGTTCTGAAGAGCAGGTGACACTTTACTGGAAGACCAGGACAGACAGGAGAAAGTCAGGCATTTAAATAATTGTTTTGGGAACTTTTCAAACCTTTCAGCCATATCTGAAACCATCTACAAGAGGAAGAAGCAAGCATCTACGAGATAAAAAAAGAATATAGTCTTGCACTTTTAAGGTAATAAGGTAATCCTTTTTTTTTTTGGGGGGGGGTTACATTGCCCCAACAAACATTAAAAATAAATAGATAGATAAATCTATCTTTGATCAGCAACTTTTTTTTTTTTGAGTTACTATGAAACAACAGCAAATTTAGCAACTGTTAATATTAGCATTTGTTGGGCAATTGAACAAGCTTAGGGTGATTATTAGGTTCATTTCATTTCAGATTTTGAATGAAAGGGAAATCCTTTGATCCACATTGGAGATGTGTACTCTTGTTTAGTCACAGTACAATAAATGTAAAAATGATGAACAAGTATATGTGATGCTGATTAAAATGTAAGATGATATGCACCATGGCAGTCCTTGTCTGAAATAGTTTGCAATACATATTCCTTTCATGATTGCTTTTTAGATATTTGCATATTTTTTGTCTCAGCATCACTTGCATATACATATATCAAATACAGCACTGTGTGATGCTCATAGCAATCACATTTACATGTGGTGGTCATTTGATGTCAGATACTGCTAGCTTACCATTTAACCATTTAGGATTATAAAATTAAAAAAGGATCCTGCTCTTTTCCTATTCATTCAGTTACATAAAGAAAAGTTTAGCATTAAGATTTTAATTCAGTTAAATATATATATATATATATGTATATATATATTTAGCAGGGCATCAGCCATATATTTTGAGTTTTTTTAATCATATATTGCCATACTTTAACTCATAAATGGATTTACTTAAAAATATATATGTAAATGAAACAAACATTATTGAAGTATGTTTAAAATATAAATTCAGTTTTTCTTTTTATTTCAAATTTTACATTTAATTTCATGTTATTTGTTCCTTTGTAATTATTTGTGAAATTAACTAGCATTTTCTGAGTGGATTTATTTATTTTTTTGTAGTGTAGAGCATACGTATCTTTTTTTAAGTAATCATTGTGCCACTGAATAACTTGAAGGATTCATTTTGCATTTCAGATTTTCTTCTGATCACACAACAGGATGGAGGACCCTGTAGTATCCACAGCATCACGTACCAATTCAATACGGCACCAACACATGACACAAGTGGCTTCCGGTGATGATCAGGACAATGCCTGGGATGCCGGTCCAGAGTGTTCAATCTGCTTTTGTGCATATGACAACACCTTCAAGACACCAAAGCTTCTTGAATGTACCCATACATTCTGTCTGGAATGTCTGTCTCGCTTTGTGGCTATTTCACCAGAGCAGGAAGGTACCCAGATCACCTGCCCTCTTTGTCGGCAGCCAACATCCGTGCCTGAGCATGGTACACCAGATCTAGCCACTAGCCAGGTAGTTTTGGGCCAACTTCCTGGCGACCAGCAACAACTGGAGAATGTTTTCCTAGATGGAAAGAGGCTGTGCTACTCAAACCCAATGATCCCCAACTGCATCTGCATTGACATTGGCGAGCATAAATCAGAGGAGACACCGAGGAGAGAGGAGACAAGAGAGGGATGTGGACACAAGCTGCTGCGATTCCTAGGTTTTTATGGGAACTGGAAGAGGCTTGTGCTTTTCATCATAGTGCTTCTTGTCATCTTCTTTGTTATATTATGGCCTCTCCAGTGCTTTATCATCTCAAACTCCATGTCAGAATGCTTCGGAGAATCTTCAGGTATTCCAGCTACACTCACTGCTCCCAGACCTACAGTGGGTACATAAGACACACAGGTGGATACAAGAAGTTTTTATTCAAACCCAAAAATCATTTTGAAGTTCATGAATAGCAAATGACATTCAGGTTGGATTGGCATCAGTCTAAAAACATGGCTGATAAGCTGAAAACGCAGCCACAACCTTTACAGCTTCATATGACAGCAAACCAGTATTGCTTAAAGTGCTACTTTCTCCTACTAACTCAATATTTGTTTTGTCATTACCATGAACTTTCATTGCCATATCACATACTTCCTAAATGCCACTGTAAATATATACAATTTTCTGTGTCTAAAACAAATAAACACTAGGAAAAAATAGTATAATTTAGACTTTTTAATAGGATTCTGCTTGCTTTGGCTGGAACCCCTTAAATGCTCTTTGCACATTCTGTAAAACGATACGCCTGCAATTTATTATTATTATTATTGTTGTTGTATGCTGTATGCTTATTGCTTATTATCATTATTATTATTGATTAACCATGTATATTAACTGAGTTTTTTAAATGATTGTATTACGAAAATATATTTTGTAAAATATAAAACATTTGCATTTCTTTTTATTCAATGTGTCACACTATATCTATTTTAAATTAAATTAAATTAAATGTATGCATTTAGCAGACACTTTTATCCAAAGCGACTTACAGTGCATTCAGGCTATCAGTTTTTACCTATCATGTGTTTCTGGGGAATCGAACCCCCAACCTTGCTCTACCAATGCTCTACCAATTTTGGTATATTTTCACTACTAAATGAGCTTATCAAATAATTTAATTTATTGCAGATTAATTATTGGCCATTTTTCCGTTGTTTTTGGTAAACGTCTCTTTTAACTAAATATAACATTCTTTTATCATATTTACAGTAATACTTCATAACACTATATAACACTATCAGACTTTTATTACCACAGATAAGTGGCTATTGATCCTATAACTTCTGTTAAACCATAAAAGCGAAGGATTTTCCATCCAGCATGTTGTTTTAGGATTTAACCCTTTACTGAATAGCAGCTTAGCTGATCAGTGACAGATTTGTACCATCTCCCCGGAGAAACCCTATTTATAAATGTGAAACGGAATTGCCCTCTCAGAATGCAGGACAGACACACACACACACACACACACACATGATCCATGTGATCAGACACATATCTCTATTTATAACAGACCTGGACGCAGGGCTCCTCTCTCCCATCGCAAGGGCAGTGGGGTTTTGGAAGGCCTGCCATGGCAGCGTCGGATCAACATTGAAGTGTTTTGAAAGCATAATTGACAACTGAAGGTAGGAAAAATATATAAGAGATGAGATGTTGAAAATAAATTTGACTATGCAGATTCTGTGGAGCTAGAACTTTGTGGAACTACAAAGAGGAGTTTTGGGGTTGGAACTATTTTCCATTGGCCTATGCTATTTGTACTAGTGCTGCTGTATCAAAATGAACCACTTAACCATGTACTCAGTATAAAAGAACATCATGCACAGGGTATCATTAATGTTAAATAATCAAACAACACTCAGTTTGTGTATTAAGACAATGGCTGGATCAAATAATAATTTCACAACAGTTTTGATGCTCCTGAGAAATAAAAAAAAACTGAGTATAGCTGAATGCATTTTCTGTATGCTAAATGCACATCCACGTGTGTTTGTAAGAAAACGCACCACAAGCTAGATAAGATAAGACCATTTCTCATTAAAGATTGTAAAATCAGGATTTTATTCTTGCCATCAAGAGACACATCTAGGTCATTTCTAAGCAACTGGACAAAGAAAAATATTTAGTCTTTAGTCGCTGGGATATATTTTTAGCAACACCCTAAAAAACATTGTATGGGTCAAAATTATTGAAAATATATTTTTCTTTTATGCCAAAAATCATTAGGATATTAAGTAAAGATTATGTTCCATGAAAATATTTTGTAAATGTAATACCGTAAATACATCAAAACTTAATTTTTGATTAGTAATATGCATTGCTAAGAATTAATTTGGACAATTTCTAAGGTGATTTTCTCAGTATTTTGACTTTTTTGCACCTTCAGATTCCAGATTTTCTAATATCTTTATCTCGGCCAAATATTGTCCTATCCTAACAAACCATACATCAATTGAAAGCTTCAGATGATGTATAAATCTCAATTTCAAAAAATTGACACTTAAGACTGGTTTTGTGGTCCAGGGTCACATTTGTAAAAGGCAAGTCACCCAAACAGCACATCATGCTGATGTGTTTTATGGAGCTCTCATGAGGCTATTTCCTCTCACTGAGATCTTTCAATCCACAAATCACCTTGCAGTGAGTTGTTGTGAATACTCTCGATACAGTCTGATCTGGAGTCAGCTGACAGTTAGGCCAAGATCATCCTCACAGGAGCTTTGGAGACAGTCTAAGCATATTACTGTATTTTTTTTAAGGATACTTCTCATTTAATTTGTTGAAAAGGAGTTTGGGTTCTCATCTTTTGCATTTGATTGGCCTAGTGAAAAAATACAGATTTTGCTTTTTGAACAGTTGAAATGTTTTCTGTCCAGTGTTGCTTAAAAAGCAAAAAAAAAAAATTGTGTGATGGCCACTGTCAAAATTGTTCGATATTCATTAACTAATCACATGATCACACTTAAAAAAAAATAGTTAGTTTTTTTCCCTTTATTTTCTACAATAGTTTAATTTAGCAGATTAATATAGATCAGCTGAGTTTGACCTTTTTATTTTGTAACTAAAAATAAAAATTCTCACAACCATAATAAAATCTCATATTAGTGATAATGTTATTATCTGTCATTTATGTTAACTTTTCACAGACAGACAAGAATTTTAAATTAGGTTTACATGCAAAGGCATTAAAAATGTATACCACATTTAAAATATAGTTTCTGTGTTTTCACTCAATACTTTGTCTTAAAATTTTTTTTCTACTGTAAAGGTTTGATGCCTTTGAATTCAACCCCTTGCGATTTCAGCTCTTGTTGCTCAAAAGTTTGCATGAATGACAGATGATTTTTACATACCAAAAATAAAAATATATATATACTTTATTCATATATACTGATCAGCTGAATAAAATACTTTACTCTTTAAAAGTTTGGGGTCAGTGAATTGTTTTTATTAGTTTAATTTTTGAAAGAATACTTTCAAAAATACTTTAATTCAACAAGGATGCTTTAAATGTAATTCCGACCCCAAACTTCTGAATGGTAGTGTATATATTTTGGTAAAAAAAAAAACATTATAATTGTATTTTTTTATTTATTTTTCAGATGTCATAAAAAACCTTTTGCACTCAACTGCAATGGATGACTTAGACCACAGTGTGCTGATAGCAGAGCAGGACTGGGACTGCTTCTGTACGGACACTGAGGAATGTTCTGTTCAGCAGGCCAAGCTTGCAGCCTTAGACGAGTCTGGCTTCAGTGACACCGATGATGACAAAACCTCTGTCCACTTGTCCTCTCTTTCCAGCCAGACCAGCCCTGATCAACTCTGTGAAAAAGATAGTGTAGAAGGACAAAAGCGACAGCAAATAAGAGAATGTAAATTAGAACATAAACCTAAGAGCTCAGAGTTTACTGAATATCCTAGCCCAAATACCAGGTCCACTGAGCAGATGTCGGATACTGGAGCAAATGAACCATGGGCTACATGTGAATGTCACAACAAAGCTAATAAAGACAGCAACCCGACTGAGAAGTTAAACTTAGAAAAATTAGGAGAAATGTCTATAGAAGATATAAGGCATGAAAAGAGAAAGGATGGTATAGAAAGGTTAACTGAGGTGGCGGACTGTTCACCAGTGGCCAAAAAAGAGAAGGAACGTTGGTTTGTGACTGTAAATGACAGCCCAGTCCGCCTGAGAGTAAAGGAGCCCAAAAAAAGACGGAAAATAAAAAACACTTTCTTAACACTTTAGACAGAATAGCGGAGTGATGAAGTGCTCTTCCTTAAATAACAATACAGAACCAGATAAAGAAATTACTGAGAGACAAACAACACAGGACAAAACAAGAACATTTTTCTTCTGACTCACCCAATATTCAAAAGGTACTTCATATTTAAGATGTTAAATGTATTTCGCCCACTGGATCGTCTGAGGATGAAAGGGGGGAAAACAAGTTGTCCTATTATTCTAAAAAAGGAAAGCATTTCATAAATGCCAGACGCTAAATTAGAAAGAAATCCTGCCGACTCCCTAATTTCACTTTTAACCCCTAAACAGATGGCACATCTCAGTGACCCTTTGCCTGGGATCAGGAAAGCACTGTGCGTGATAAATATGACAAATTCGTAGATATTAACTGTGAATGTCAACATTCATCTGATAATTTAAGCCACTTTAATAATGACTCAGGGTTGGAAAGTCCCAGATTTATTCTGGGTGCCTCTAAACCCTCTGCTCCTTCAGATACTGAAGAAGATAAAACAGAACCGCAAGAGCCCTTAAGACAGACTTATAATAGAGAAGAATCCTCCCAAGAGACACAATCCTCCTATAACAGTGCCAAGACTTCAGGTCCAACTCGACCCATATTTGGTTATAAACCTGACAATAAATTATACTTTGCAGCTTAGAATAGCCAATTCTAAGCCAATAACAGGTCTCTATTAACAGAAAGCATAATTCCAGAAGAAAGCAGCCCTGTGGTCACTATCGATGCTCATGTTCCGGATAGGGGTGATGTGGAACCTAAAGATGATAGTTTAGAAGATTGGCCCGGTAGATGACGAAGCGGATTCAGACTATTTCACACATTCGAATGACCATGAACCAGACCGATCGAGCTGTGAATTCTCAACTGACTTTGATTTCAATGATGAGTTTGTGAAACCTCTTCATACAAGTGCAAACCCTAGCCCTGAAACCCTTGAAGACAAAGAGCAAACCCAAAGTTTTCTTGAGTCTGGCATAGACTCAGAAGAAACTTGGCCAAGTGAATCAAATGAGATGGTGAAGCTGTGCCCTGAGAGTGATCCCTCGCTATATTTGTATTCAGAGACAGAAGCAGAAATGCAGGATGTATTTTTAAAAGCTAAAACAACAACAGCCCATTTTTATTTCGAATACTGATATTCTAGACGATCAGTGTCTGCTGTCTTTCTTCGAAATCTTGGGAAGTGACATCAAAGCAGAGCAATACCAGACTTGGATCCCAGAAAGTAAAACTTGGCTTTGTTTTTCACAGAGCTCATCTGTGGCTGAGACTTATGATGACTTCAGCTCAGATTTTGAGGTTGGCAATTTTCTCATTTAAGTTTCAACAAAGAGTGAGAAAACATTGGTACCTATCTATTCCTCTTCTCACTCAGTGATAAAAGACCTAAAATTTCCAGAGGTAGAAGAGGTGATACAGTCAGATTGTGAAGACGGGAACGCCCCAGTCCGAGCTTTGAGGTGTACAAGCCCTTCTGAAACATCAAACATGTGCTTTATCACTAGCTGGAGAACTACCTGGAAAAAACTTCTAATGGGAAGGAGTTGGTATAGAATGGCCATGGGTGTTTTCCCAAGGCAGCTGACACAGTCTATGGTTATAGAACGAGAACATCATCAAGTTCTTCTATAGCGGAGTCAAAGCTTCCAGAGCTTTTCCTAGAAAACCGGGCCCTTGGACAAATGACAGAACATCATATACATGTTGGGGCAACTTTTGCAAATGCAGGTACAATCTTAATGGCATTTTTGAGACCAAATAGATGAAATAGATATGAAAATGTCAAGTCTAACACTGCAAAATTTTGCTTACAGATAGAGATAGCTTCCTTTTTTCATTAAAGCAAGCAGACATGTGCCTTGTTTGCATTGCTTTTGCGTCTTGGGTACTGAAGTCAAGCAACCCACAATCTAACGACATGTAAAAGCAGGTAAGAACGCCATGTATTTCTGCAATAAGACACAATGACCAGGCTGTTACATATTAAATTAGGCAATTTATTCAGATAATATGAGCACACAAAATTAACATGATCGTTTTTCCCTATATTATTTTTCAGCTCTTCTGGCAAACATGAGTGTGATCTCTGCCATCCAGTACTTGCGGCGATATGTAAAAGAAGGATGAGCCATAAAAATCTAATATTAGAGCTTTCTGATGATTTCTCACAAGGGGCCAGTGTACAGGAAAAGGGTTCATTTCGCACAAATCCACAACAAACACTTTAGTAAATACACATATTAGATTGTATTCCATATTTACTAACAGTCTGATATTTTCATGTTTAACATATTCATGTTACAAAATAGGTGTTCAATCAATAAATAACTTATCAAAGGACAATTTTGTTAAAGAAAAGCATAGAAAGCAAATGAGGAAACATTAGTTGTTGTTTTCCATACAAACACTTGTTCAGTTAGAAGACATATATTGCTTTAAATATTATTTTGATATGGACCAAAAAAAAAAAAAAACTGGTAAGTTTTGCGTCAGTTATATTCAGGACTCAAGCTGTGCTATACATATTTATGTAACTAACAAGTAAACTGTTTTGCAGTGTACATATAAAAAACATTTTCAATGATAATCACTCTAGATGCATCTATTACATATGAAAACATCATGCAGCCAAAGCTTTAAAAAAATTTTTGAATAATAATAATTAATATAGTTTTCAGTGAAGAAACAGATTTGAGCACATTTCATGAAGAATATAAATTTGCACATAAAATATAGTTGGAAGTTAAGGAGGTATCAGAAAGTGCCAGAAAAATATGACTGATTCTGAGTGTCAAATATTTCTATCACACATAAGCAAAGACCTGTGTCAGTGTATTAAGTGTATATGAAACAGCCTCAAGAAAATATGCTTACAAAAAACGAATGAATTTATTACTAAAAGAAAATGTACTGATGAAAAGAGCCGAGTTGACTATGTTCATATGACATGTTAAAGGACGAGTAAAAATTATTTGAGCTGTTTGTAATCATGCATTCATCTTTGAAATGTCCAACTATAAGGTAATTGCAATCAGACAACACTGTGCATGTACAGACAAATATACATAAAGACATGGATATTAAAAATTTGAATATATTTCCCATTAAAAATATCCATATACTTTATAAAATGCTAGTACAAATGTTTAGTACTAATTCAAAGAAAATAATGACTTTTTGGCAGTTTTGGAAAAAGGGACCCATCAAAGTTCCACAATAACGGCATTAACAGATAACACTCATCAACTGTCTGGTTCAACACATACAAAACAATGACACTACATTTCATGATTTCTGTTATTTTACCAATTAATAGTAGTGCAAAACAATACACTTGTATTGCATTAAACCATCACAAAATTACTCTTTCTCTCTCTTGTGTTCATAATGAATTTCATCTTATTCTGAGAATGCTGTGCTCTTTCCCAACCAGCCTGCCTATGAAAATGTAACCTACTAAACAGTAACCTGGATGTTTAATTGAAGCTGGTATTGATGATACCATTAAATATATCATATGCATTTTATTGCTAACTGCAGGTACAGTACCTCTCCATAAATGAACTTCCTAAACTTCTGAGCCAAGCCTCCTCTATCAGATTGTGTCCTTAAGCATGGCTGTAAACACTGCAAGCAGGTGACTGTTGGCCTGATCAGTCTTCCACAGCATCATATGTCCATGGCAGTGAAGCGGCTGTTCTGCAGAGCTGGATAAGCTCTGTTTCCAGACAGGGAAGGATCAACACTACAATCATAATGCTAATACTCAGCCTAGATTTGGTCTACATTATTAAATTTAAAAAAAGTTAACTTGCTCAATAAAATAAGGTGTTGTGGAGTTTACTACAGGTAGGCTTTACTGTATATCGATGAGCACACTGAGGTATAGATGAAGAGGCTGACATAGAAAGGGAAGGATAGAGAATGGAAAGCATGCACTTCTTGCACACAGATCATCTGAAGTATTTGTATCCAAATCTATCATTACAACTTTTACATTTCAACAGTTAATATATTATTTCAAACATATTTACAATCTTAAAACCAATGTTTCAGTAAACTTTGAAACTAAATTGTGATAAACTCTGGATATTGGACAGCACTTTTCAAATACTTAGTAAATCTACAGTACTGTGCTTTTAGCACAATAACAACATTACGTGGGAATTTAATTTCTTACAGAAACTTCTAAATTACAGAATTTTTTTTAAATAGTGTTCATGCAAGGAAAGCAAATTCACTGTGCTCCAAAAGGCTAGTTATTTCATACAGCACAAAGGATTCGGTCAACCGTTTATAAGTGCCAAAACAGGGATAAACCCACACTGGATTTTCTGAAATAAAAGCCCTGATACCCTGAACACAGAATCACTCTGTAATCCACAGTAGAGGATTTGTTCATTTCAGGACTGCTTGTCTCCCTCTTTCCTCAGACGGCTGTCAAATAGACAACAGAACAAAATGTTGTCACTTAAGCATCCGAGTAAACAGGTAATACAAATTTTCAATTTCAGTGTACTGTGGGGTGACAAATTTCACAGTAAACACAGCTTATCTGGTTTATGGGCACGCTACTTCAAAGAAAAAAATCTTTGGAATCTTTAATCAAAACATCTTGCTATAGGCTTATTTACTCATGCACTCTAGAACAGAATGTTAATGTGGTTCACCTGAAGTAGTCTTCTTGGCTGGGGAGAGGAGCACTATGTAAGTGTGCATGTCCATGTAGCCACTGCTGCTCCAGGGCCAGCCTCTGCAGCTCTGCTGACTGTGCCTGCATCGCCTGCAACTGATGCGCAGCTGACATCGGAGCCAGGGGTCCTGGTAACTCTCTGGGGAATGGTGTTCCTATTAAAGAAAGTCAAATAATGTCTTACTTTGGTTACTTTTCCCTCAAATAGTAGAGAACTATTTCCTACCGTGGTAGTGTAATGTTTATGTAGATGCTGGATGGTCTTGTGAAGTAACAAAGCAATAACAGGTTTACACACATTATTGCATTACATTAGGGATGTAAATTTCAGCTATTTTGGCTCTTTGAATAATGAAAGTCACAACTGATTATAATCAGCAGCAAAATACTGGCGCAGACAGACTCTATAAACATTTGTTATACTGATTTGGAGCATGATATTCAATTTTTGTATAAATATTAAATTATATTAAATTGCATTAATATTATATTATATGTTCCTGTGGCTCAGTGGTAGAGCATTGCGTTAGCAGTGCAAAAGGTTGTGGGTTTGATTCCCAGGGAACACGTTAGGTAAAAAATGCACTGTAAGTCGCCTTTGATAAAAGTGTCTGCTATATACACATGCATTTAATTTAATATACAGTATACTGTAGTACACAGTTACACATTTTGGGGTCAGTTTTTTTTGTATTCATTACTTTTAAATTAAATTAAAGTCATCAAGATGACAGTAAAACATTTATAACATTACAAAATACTTAAATTGCAAATAAATGCTGTTCTTTTGATGTTTCTATTCATCAAAGAACCCTGGAACAAAAATTACGCAGTTAACACAAACATATTAAGATACAGTTTTCAACAGTGATGATGATAAGGAATGTTTCTTGAGCACGATATAAGCATATTGGGATGATTTCTGAAGAATGAAGTGACTGGAGTAATGGGTGCTGAAAATTCAGCTTTGCCTTCACAGAAATAAATGACATTTTTAAAACATAGAAAACATTTTATTTCAAATAAATCAAATAAATGCAGCTTTTTGATCTTGAGAGACTTTCAAAAACATCTCACTGACTAAAATATAAATATAATAAATACATTAAATCTTAATCTTACATATTAATTCCACAGAATGGATTTAAACATGGTTTAAAAAAGGAGCTGAGAGTACTCCTTTATTAATTATGAAGATTTCAGCAGCCCGTAAGAATGAAGCATGCAACTAACGGAGATATGGCTAATCAAAGGGGAGGGTGTTTCAGTTCTTCTCAGCAGTGGACATGGGTTACGTTTGGACCTGGCTATATGAATGGAAAATGTTAATCATTCAGAATTAACTCTGAACTTTCTTTTATCCTAAAAGTGAAACAGGGAGTCTATTTGGTGACTCACCAAACAGAGGGTGGCGGAGCATTTCATGCTCATTGGGTAACTCACTGAGTAGGGGATTGGAGATGGCTCCAGGTGGGTAGGGGAATCGTGCCAGAGGGGGGCCAGCAGCCAATGGGTCCACCAGAGGATGAGGCCCTTGGGCTAAAATACAAATACATTGATATTTCCATTTACTTTCTTGAAAAAAATGTGATCTAGATAAGTTCTCACCTTGGTTAAGAAGGTCCTGTTGGTGCAGATGAAGATGGGAGTGTATATGTGAGTGTTGGTGGTGGTGTGGTGTAACATTGAGCATCTGTAGCCGTGCAACAGGGTCACCAGCAGCAACAGAGGCCATCCTTTCAGCATGAAGCCGTTCAGCTGTCAAACGCTCAGCATAGCTGATTTCTGGCCGAGGGGGTGCTGCTATGCTGCGGTCCATGGCTGGGTGGAACTGGGCGAAGGGGTGAGGCCCAGCCACATGAGGCAGAGGCAGGGCTCCATGGCGGGCAAAATGCTCCATGTGATTTGCCGACGGATGAAGTGGGTTCTCAAGCTCTGGCGGTTTCATCTCAAATCCGGGCTTGATTCTTTCTCGGATCTCTCTCTCTCGAAGCTCACGAAGCTCTCGCTCTCGAAGGGCTGGGTCTGCTGCATAGAGCCCTGGCATGTGATAAGCCAGCAGGTGCTCACCTGGCCCAAGCGGCATGAAGAAAGGATGGTTGCGGTTGCTGGGTGACATGACGTGGGGGCGGGCGTACTCGCTGAGTGTGCGGAGGGCTGGAGTGTCAGGGCCGAGATATGGTGGGACTGCAGCCACAGTGGTTGGGGGAGGAGGTTCGAATGACGGACGGCCTGGTTGCACATGGGCAGCAAGCAGGTGTTCACCTATTCGGCCATCGTGTGATGAGCTTGATGCACGCTATGTGAAAAAATAAAAAACGGTGTTATATTATAACCTTCTTTAAAGTGAGATTCTTTATCAAAATTAGTAAAAAGTGATTTTAAAGAGAAAGCAGATCTGTGACTGGCAAACTATATTAAATACATTTTTGAAAAAGGATCAATCTTATAAAAGCATGTTGGAGACATATTTCACCACAAAAGCAAAACCACAAAAAGTGGTTATTCTTTTTTGCTAAGTTTTTAAATTAATATTACATTCATTCTTTTATTTATATTTAAATTCAAAATAAATTCACAGATTAATAAAAAAAAACATGATCTTAACAGTAAAAAAAAAATACTATAATGATGTATACATACTAATATAATTTTGTTTTTTTTGGATTACAGTACTTAGCATGACATTTTTTACATTACAGTAAGAATACTTTGAGGGGAAACTGCCATAACAAATGTAAAAAATTTTATAAACTAGCTAGAAATAGTTTAAGTAAACCATAGTTTCCTTTTTTTTTAAAGAGTGAAATATGTCAAATTCAAAAGTAAACACCACATACTGTATACTTACAGAGGCTTTATCAGAGTCTCTCTCCCTTTCTCGCTCTCTTTCTCTCTCCCTCTCACGCTCTCTCTCTCTTTCTCTTTCCCGTCCCTGTCGAGCGCTCAGCTCTGCTTCTCTTCTAGATCTTTCAGCAGCTTCCTCTCGTTTTTTGGCCAATTTTGAGGAGGCCAGTGGGGTAAAGTACAGGTCTGTGCGAGAGCAGGAGTTGTAACCTCGGCTGAGGTGTTTGATGAATCTGCAGTTGACAAAACTGAATTTACTATGTATGCTGAATATGTGCTATGTATGCACAGTTATTATAATAAATGTTTCATCTTAGTGAATGGCATTTTGAAATGTTTTCAAAAGGAAATTCAGTTTCCTTAATGATAAAAAATAAGTAAATTTAACATACATTTTATCAAAATCTGTTTGCAATATAAAAAATAGACTACTACATTGGGAAAACTTATATATATCTACATATTTTTCATTTAATAAATATAAAAAATGTAAAATACCGACAAATGTGATCGCCATACCTTGCTGACTGACTTGCATGACTGGGTATGTCAACCACTGTTGGTACTGGAGAGGGACTCCTGCGAGGCGGAGGTGGGCTATCACACTCTTCCTCCTCATCAATTGGTTCCTCTTTGATATGAGCCTGTCCAACAGGAGTGCTTGCTGAGGAGGATGTGGAAGGCTGATGGGCAGGGACAGGAGAAGTGTAAAGAGGAAATGAAGTAGTGGACTCAGGAGCAGGACGATTTTGTGTGAGCGATGGTTGAGAACTCGATGCAGTTGGAGGGGCACCACTGGTATGACCTTTGACCTGCTGGCTCTGTGACTGAGTCAGAACTGAAGGTTGAGCGGGGTGATTTTGTGGAATTATGTGTAACGGAGGAGGCTGGGAACAAGGCAAGTGCTGTGAGGGCAAGGAAGCAAGCGGCTTTAGAGCAGGAGGTGGAGGCAAATTGGGATGGATCTGCAGGAAATGGGGTGGAGGTGCAGAAAGGTGAGGGGGCGGCTTGTGAGAAGGTGGAATTGGAGTGGTCGGAGGGGGCTTGATTTGGGATGCTGCTGTAGAGGGAAGAGGAGGAAGAGGGCTCTCTCTTTGAAGGTGGAGTGGTCTGGAAGCAAACCCTGATGGAGGATTCACGCCGGATGAAGGATTCTGCAGCTGACCTGAATTGTGCTGATAATTGAGCGGCACAGGAAATGACTGCCCCTGCCGTGGACACTGCACCTGCTGAGACGAGGAGTTTGAATAAGAGGTGGGGGCTTCGGGCCCCCTGGGACCGCTTCTGAAAGTGGTTAAGGATAAAACCTCCTGGGAAATCTCTAGGGATGGTGCCTTCGAGATGGCGGTAGAAGCTCCAGGTGAAGGGGCAGATGAGGATTCAGGCAAAGAGGGCTGAGGAGATGGTGGTGTTTCAGAGGGGGCATGTGTTGTGGGTGTCGCAGCAGGCTGCTGGGGTTGGGTTTGTGGGGTTGAGCCTGGTGCAGGGGGTGGTGCCGGGGAGTCTGAGTCACTTTCGTTGGCCTGCAAGGGACTCGCCAGGCTGGGGGAAGAGCTGCGGTTGTCCTGATCAATGTCTTTAGTGTCGCTGCTGCCATCATCATTGGCACTGCGGCTATCTGAGCTCTCGCCTTCACCCTCACCTTCTGATGGAGAATCGGGACCCTCCTGGTTTAGAGAAACAACGCTTAAAAACTAGACATCATGGCATAGCTATATGGTATAGACATTATTAACAGTGGCTCAGTCCCTCCATCAGTGTGAGTCTATGGAATTTTTTCTACCAGTTTTATCATCTGCCATGTAAAAATGAAATGGCATGATCACTTAGCCAAGTTTTTAATACTTAAGATTTTATACTCCACTAACGAGATAAAACAGAGTTTCCCTTACATGATTCTTGGGTTGTTTCATGTTTTTTCTTTCAGGCTCATCTGCATCTGGAGCTGCTGACTCTCTCTGTCTTTTCACACCCTTTACTATAGATGCCTCTACTTTTATCTTCTAAAGTTAAATAAGAAAATAATTGAAAATTAAAAGGTTAAACAACACAAAAACAAAAAAGATAAACACAGGTTTGCACTTTTTGCAAACTTAAAACGGAGTAGGTTCCTTTTTATCACTACCTTGTTAGTCTTCCCAGCCACTCCATTCTTGATATCGGAGCTGGAAGCCCTGGTTGCCATCGCAGTGGAACTGGCTCTGGGGGACTGTCCATTAGATCGCACATCCTCGAGGGTGGGAGACATGTCCCCCTCGGGACTTCCGGTTGGTCTGTTGCGCCCACTTCGAAGAGATGAAATCTACATGTAGAGACACAGGAAGACTAAAATAAGCAAGCTACTCTTTATATAGTCTCAGCGTCAGACGTCATGCCCACGGAACATTGGCTGAACATCTGATGCATACGGCACACAAAAGGTGAAACACTCAGAAATTCTGAAAAAGTCGTCATTGGATTGGTTTAATTATACAGGATTTCCGGGGGAAGTGTGGTGTGTTCTTTAACATTCTGCCCAGAATCAAAGATACAGTGGCGCCAAACCCCCTAACGAAACAAGAAAGCCATCGTGTTTATAACTGTGACGACAAGCACTTCTCAGGATCAACTAAACGCTGGATTCTCAAAAGAATGTGAAACATTATCATTTAATCATTTCACAGCATAGAATCTTTAAAAACAGCCTCATGGGTGGGCCTTGGCCAATGAGAGCTGCCATGGATTTCAGTCCTTCAGCATCAGTCTAAAGGTTTGGTTACACAAGACTACTTTTTACATCACCCTGAGCACAACTAATGTGGAAGATAGACCTACATGTGATGGCACCCGGCTCCGACGGGTCTTCATCCCATGTCTGACTCCCTCTTCCTCTTCTTTGACAGGTTTGAAGAGGTAGGGCGGATCTGCTGGTTTAGGAACAGGTGGCAGGCGCCGATGCTTGCTGAAGTGAGAGTGGCAACTAGAGCACAGCAAGACATTGTCTCTCCCTCCATGATGCCAGTCTTTGGAGCCTGAGGGAAACATTTGTGAGAGACATATTGACAAAGACGTCACAAACAGTTAATTGGTGTTTGCAACCTATTTTACTTCTGTAATTTAAAATATTCTACTGTTCAAAGGAGGGGTGGGCGATATGGCAAAAATATATCTTGATTTTTTCAGGAAAATCATGAATCACAATTTATCACGATTCTTTGTCATGTTGGTTTTACCTTTTTGTAAGCTGTCTGAGCAGTAAAACCACACTAATTAAAAACAAAGCCTTTGTTACAAGGTAACAAAATATCAAATAAAAAAAGAGTGGCGGATATTTAGGCCAAAGTGGGCGAAGATAAAAACCTCTGTCATTATTTTATCTTTGTTATTTAAAAAATAAAAACAAAGATACACATTACAGATAGAAATAAAACAAACAGTGCTTTTTTTTCAGGGACAGGTGTATTTAGCAGTAGCATTCAAGAAACTGAATGAAAAATATAAAAATAAAACACTATATCTACTTAACTGTATAAATTATACATTGATTGATATTAAAGCAACTGTATTGAAGTTCTTCAGTCGAGAGCAGTGCGGGATTTTTCTCTTTGTGTTTTGTCGTTTTATTAATATTAAAGTGTCCCCAGTGACTTCCATATAGTGTTTTTTTCCTACTATCAATGTCAATGTGGACCAGCAACTGTTGTTACCCACATTCTCCAAAAAATCTACTTTTGTGTTCAGCACAAGAAAGAAATGAATACAGATTTGGGAGAACATAAGTAAATAATAACAGAATTTGAATTATTGGATGAACTATCCCTTTAATGACAAGCAGCAACATGTTTAGTACTATTATTCTGCTGTTACTTTAATAAGACAGGACTTGACTATATCCATCAGGAATTGTCTGAATTGTCAAAACTGGGACAAACATTTTCATAAGCCATTACGGAAATAGGGTCAATTTTGTATCTCAATTTGACTTCAAGAACTGCAAACCTAAGCAGGCTGAATGCAGTGTAGGGTGACTAACGAAGTACTGCATAAAGTCACTTTCAGAAGAGCTTGATGGTTGATGGACACACGCATGTGCTCAACAAATTATAAAGTATAAACAGCTTTCTCGATATAGAAGCTATATACACCACTGGAGAAGGGTGAAAAACTTACTAGTGGTAAGACAGTGACTGCAGGCTTGACCTTTGCCACCCTGCTCACTATCTTCACTATCCAGATCATCTTCACTCGCTGAACTAAGTTCCACTTCAGACAGGGAGACAGAAAATACAAAAAATACATTTACTTCTTGTGGAGTTACTTCTTTTAAATTAGAACCATATTAGACTTGCTATCATGTTTTGAGAGTCTGCAATAAATGAACAGACAAATGGTGCATAGTGCTTACTGGAAGAAGTGCGAGATGTTGCATTGGCTGCAGCTGTCGCGTTGCGAGTTTTCACTTTGCGAGACACTGGCTGCCTTCTCTGCTGCCGATGAGGTCGTGATGCCACGGCTTCAGGAGTTTTCTTCCAGTAGTAGTAGAATGTGATTAGCTCACCCTGAGATGACAAATGTGTTTTAAAAAATAAAAGACTCCAATTTGACAGAAACTAGCACACATTTAAGGGGGCAGTCGTGGCCAAAGAGTCGGACTTGTAACCCCGAAAGGTCGCGGATTAGGCAGGGATTGTACTCTCTTCCACCCTCAGTACCACGACTGAGGTGAGACCCTTGAGCAAGGTAAAGAACCCCCAACTGCTCCCTGGGGCCACAGCAAAAATGGCTGCCCACTGCTTCGTGTGTGTGTGTGTGTGTGTGTGTGTGTGTGTATAGACTACTCACTGCCATGTGTGTGCACTTAGATGGGTTAAATGCAGAGCACAAATTCTGAGTATGGGACACCATACTTGGCCACACGTCACTTCACTTCCACTTTCACTTATAGTTAGATTTCAATGGCAGGTATCCATACCGTTTTCTTACTAGGCAGCAGCTCCTTACGGATCTTAAAGAAGTTTTTGCCATACTGTCTGAGACCTTTGATAAACCGTTTCTGTAAATGAACATGTCAACAGATTGAGAAATCTTAACTTTGACTTTTTGAAAAGTTTTAGTATCACACTTCTACATTCCACTATAAATTACCAGGCTGTATCAGTGAAAAATGTCAAGATAGAAGTGAAAAATACAGTTTCTCACCACTTCATCTTCTGACCAGCTTTTCTCAATGAGTTTTGGAACAGGTTTCTTCACCAGACACTGCAGGGCTTTGGCTGCATCATATTGGCTTTCATGGAGCTGTGCACAAATCAAAATAAAATTATATAATCTAGTTGCACAGCAAATAGTAAGAGTGGAGGTAAAAAAATATATATATATATTATTATTTTTTTGTTGAAAGTTTATATTCGTCCTAGTTTATATTCTATCCTTCAATGCAATTACAACAAAGATCATAAATTACAATCGATATTCAATTATACTTATGATAATTTCTGAAAAATGCTACAGCCAATGAAACTCATTTGAATTCAGAGGAATTAATGTTCAAAATGTATTTTATGACGAAGCATAGCAAAGCCACAAAATGATAAGCACTTGCCGTATTTAAAGCATTTAATGTGGTATCATCCCGTGAAGCTGCAAGACAACCATCCTCTGTTGAACCTCCATCACACATCCCTGCAAACGCTGCCATGCTCCTGTTTATTCAGAGAACACAGAACAGGTTATGTTGAATCATACACCATTCAACTCAGATCCCTTTTTAGACATACCCTTAAAGCGATTATGAAGATAAATGTAAAACAGTGAATAGGAACTGGCATCCAGCCAAGCAACCATTACCTGGCAGCCCGTAGGTACATGAGAAGGTCACAGTCATTGACCCCAGGTGCCCACACCAGCTCCTCATTTTCTGTGACGGACTCTGTTCCATGAGCAGGTGGTGGCTGTAATTCAGGTAGCTTGGCCTGTATATGACAATATAACGGTCAAGAATAAAACAGAGGACAGTAGAACTTATTTCAGGACCTTTAAAGCTACACTCAGTAAATGTTTTGTTGTGAACTTTCTTACTTCACTTTTATCAATAAAACTTTTTTATTTTTTAATTATCAACAATTACTGACAGTGTCTTTAATGCACTGCATATCTACATGACTTTATAACTCTTTGTAATCCTTTTTACCTGATGACTTGGTCCCACTCTAATCTCTCCTTGTGTGCTGTTCAGCTGCCTGAATGACAAAATATTATTAATTTTTTGAAATATGGCTGTCCAAGTGCATTAATCAATCAGTACATAAATATTTTAAGACCGAAGCAATACAGTACAGCCAATATTCCACCAGTAAATACTAAAAATTTACGCCTGTAATAAGCAACACATGATTACAAACACCATATTTAAGAGAAACATACTATAATATACTATCACAAAAATACTTATAAATGTACTATAAGTTGAAAAACGTAGTCCATATCACGTGAGTCGTTTCATGTCTCTGTTTTCCACCCTTTTAAATCGCCTCCTTTCAGTGTTAATCATAAAATGTGATTTGCCTATCAGCAGTCGTGATGATCAATCCAAATCCCGCCTACGTTGCATATCCAGCCAATCAACGTCCGCCTGCTCCGTTCCCTCCAAAGGTTATATAAACTGGGGCTTGGACGTCCAGCTCATATATTTACACATAAATCATTACATTGCTGCGTGCAGAATCAAACACAGTGCAAATCAAAATCAGTACAATGCACTTACAGTGTGATATGCACAAACGCCGTACGCTATCTAATAATTTAGCGCAAAAGAAAACAATTTCCTGCACAAATATTTAATGTAAAGAACAGACGAATCAAACTAATTAGCAAGAGCAGCAGCACCGCGCTCAACGTGCATTAATACTTAGCAGTCGGCAACAGTAACGTTATCTGCACAACATCTGCTCCATTTTATTTCGTCAGGCTCCTAGCTGGCCTCTGCGTGTGTGTGGCCGAGCGAGACGAGCTGTCAAGTTTAAAATCATCTCGGTTTGCACTAGAATGCAAAAGTATTCACGATGTCGCAAAAAGCGCTGCCGCGCTCAAAAACCATGCATCTATAATAAAAAGAAGCAACAAACCTTCGCGGACTGAACAGGTCGTCCATGGCAGAGGCTGTTTCGCTAGTGTTTACAGTTTGTTTGCGGCGGCGGCGGCGGCTCAAAACTATGCTTTCCTCTATTTCATTCTACTCAAAATGGAGGCTGCGCGGAGTATTTTTTCCTCAGCGCAGGCGATGACCTCAGTGTTCACGCACAGCCTGCTGAGATCTCCTTCAACAAGAATAACTGAGCATGTGCCGCTGCAGCCAGCGCTAATGGGATCATCTCCGTGTCCGCTGTGTATGGAGATCAGCTTCAGGGAGATGTGTTTGGACATCCTCCCGTGTCAATAATCACTTACTAATATAGATGTCTCATTCAATTTAACCACCCTAGTCTTGATGGCGTTCCTTTGCATCTTTAATAAAAAAGGCACCATGCACGAACAATGAACAATTACAATCTCGTCTTGTTATAGTAATTGTGGGGGTTGTAGGATATAAATACAACTGTGTATGCTTAGATGGATTCATATCTCTACAGCTTTACTGTTAACAAGAATCCGGTGAATCTGATTAAAACAAGTAAGTTTCAGCTTCATATTTCTATTAATCATAATACTTGTTTTTATTATTATTTTTTAACCTCAATAGTTTTTCCTTATTATTTTTTCACTTAAGTTTGGGGACCAATTCTCACTTTTAACCACAACTTTTGCCTCAAACTCCTAATTTGTTGTGTATTAATAGTTATTAAATATCAGTATAATACATGCTAATAAGCAACTAATTAATAGTGAGAACTGGTCCCCAAACCACAGTGTTGCAGTTTATGCATTTATTTTCTAATTTAAAAGCTTCATGCAATTATAGAAAACTAACAGTCAACCATTGTGGTATATAAAAAAGAAAAGTTAAACAGAATCAAAAGATTTGTATAACCATCTGCACAAGACATGCTCAAACCTGTCAGAAAAAGGCAAATGGGAGACGATTTAAATTATTATTATTATTATTATTATTTTTTGCAATACATTCATTATCAAGCAACTACATGTAAAACTCATCCGAATGGACACAATCACAAAGTTTATAATGCTTTTTTCTGTATGCTTGATGATATGGTCCCTGTATCCTCCTATTCTTCAGTCAAAGCACATACTGCTTCCTGTTGGTATATTGCCACATCTTGAACTGAACTATTAGTCCATTTACTGTAGGATGGTAAGTAGTTCAAACTGTACTGTTGTGGTCTCAGTTCTGTGGATTTCTGAAGTTCTTCCCAGCAAACTGAGCTTTATCCCCCAGTTCCTCTTCAATTCTGTGCATGAAGAAAACAAGCAGGTATGCAGAAAAAGTGAAACACATATCCTTATTTATGCCTCTATGTTTAGAACCAAAAATATTGATATTCTAACAGAATTATCGGTAGCATAACTTTATTTTAGTCCTGTTTCTCATGTACATACTATGTACTTATTATAGTAATTACAATAACTAGTTAATAAGTAGGTTCTTAGCCTGAACAAACCCATAAACCTAACCCTACCCCATGTAGGTACCTTATATTACAGTACTTTCTTACAGTCCTCTGTTTCCCCTAAGCGATGAATCTCCATCACACCCCAGCCATTGGACTGAGCCATTTTACACCTGCAGGGTGGCATATTACAAATAATTTGAATAATATTTAACTGGGATTATAAAGTCAGCACTGAAAAAATGTATGGGCAAATTGTTATTCTTCATATATATGTAATATCAAGCATTTGGGCCTGCAGAGATTCAGCAACACTTCCGATCTGGTTGACTTTGAGAAACAGGCAGTTGCAAGCCTTGTTCTCCACTGCGTTAGCAATGTGTTTGGGGTTGGTGACAGTAAGATCATCTCCCATCACCTGTATGTCTGTGCTGTTGGTAAAATTGGTCCAAGCCTCCCAATCATCTTGATCAATGGAGACCACTAGAGTAATGATAAAAACAAAGTCACATCTTTGCGTCTGTGCTCAAAGAAAAAAATAGGTAATGTAATTAAAAAAGAGAGCAAATGACTGATGTATACCAGGATAATCCTGAATTAAACTTTTGTAAAGGTCAGCAAGCTCATCGGGGGTGATGTACTGATCGGGGTCATCAGGAGACTTGAAGTCTAAGTCATACTCTCCGTCACGATAGAATTCAGATGCCGCCACATCCATGCCAATCACAATCTCATCTGTGTATCCAGCTTTACTGATGCCACTTTTTAACAGCTCTAGGGCTATTATAAGCAAACAAAAAATAAAAATTATGTCATTTCAGCTGTATAGTCTCAATCAGTGTGATTTGTTTTATTTAAATACCTTCTTGGTTCTCCAGGATGTTTGGTGCAAATCCTCCCTCATCCCCAACATTCGTGGCATCCTTGCCATATTTCTCCTTAATAACATTCTTTACATTGTGGTACACCTCTGCACCAATGCGCATGGCTTCCTTAAAGCTACTGGCCCTGACAGGCAGAATCATGAATTCCTGCATTGCCAACTTATTGCCTGCATGTGAGCCACCATTGATCACATTAAAAGCCTTTAGGAAAACAATACGCAAAATTCAATAGGAGCATAACAATATTTTACCCTATAATTTTCTTTTCTTTTCTTATAAAGATTGAAATAGCAAAAAATAAAAAATGAAAAAAAAACATTATATGTATATATATATATATATATATATATATATATATATATATATATATATATATATATTTATGAGAACAAAAGTGCTGGTCTGCACTTGAATACCCTCTTAAAATAAAATTGCATTATCTCTTTGAGCTCAATTGAATTAATGATCTATATACCTATGAAACATTTTCACTCACATGACACTTTTCCTTATTGTACAATTTCAAATACAAGATTGTTATGTTTTTTTTACCGGGACAGGCAAGATGACCTCTGGGTTTCCAGCAAGGTCAGCAATGTGACGATACAGAGGAACACCTTTCTCTGCAGCTCCTGCCTTACAGCCAGGGACACACCCAGGATGGCATTGGCTCCAAATTTAGCTGATGTTCGAAACAAACACAGGAATTAAAGGACTATGACTAGACACAACATATAATATTCGCATTATTCAAAATTTGGGAAACAATCACTTTTGAGTATGTATTTGCCTTTCAGTTCCGTCCAGTTCCAGCATGAACTGGTCAATCTTTTCTTGCTCAACTACAGGAATTCCCTATGTGACAGAGAGAAAGAGAGCAAGGCAGACAATAAAATATAATTAACAAACCAACACATTTACAGTGATAACACTGGCTTTCTTTGGTTTCAGTGTAACATTCTGAAATACTCACCTGGCTGATCAGGGCAGGTGCAATAGTTTGGTTCAAATGCTCGACAGCCTTTGATACACCTACATTACACAAAAAGACGGACGATATAAGATGGATTGTATGGTGCTGCAATTAGACACATGCATGCCTCTACATTCCCTTGCTTGGTTTATGCCACAAAGCTTTAGATTACAAATTAGAAAAAAATCTGAAAATGTCAGACAAGCAAAAGCCATCTGATTTATTCCATGCAAACATTGTGCATTAAATAATATTGAAGTGCCACTGTAAAGATTCTTGCATTATTCACTGATCTGAATCACATGCACAAGCATTTCAGATTTTACATTAATTTTTCATAATACATAATTCACACCACAGAATTCGCCACTGGGTTGAATAACTCAGATCCATCATACCAAAAAAAAAACGTTTTCTCATTAGTTCTTTAGGGTACCTGTTAACACAAGGCTGAATACACTAATCAGGACATTTGATAAGTCCTCTTTTCCAGTCTAATAGAAAAAAAAACAGAGCTGGGAAAGAGTAACAGCCCGGTGTTCAGTAAACAAATCAAGCTCAATAAGTCTTGTTTATTTCCAAAACAATTAACAATAAATTCTGTAAAACCAGATGAAATGTGATTTCTAATATCATTCTGAATTCATCAGAAACATAAAAATCAGAGTTACCTTTGAAAAATAAAAAAATAAAAATAATAATAATAAAAAAGATCAGATTAAAAGGTTAAAGGGTCAGTGTCTACTGATATGTTTCTCTCCACAAATCTAACCACACATCTAAAGGAGATTTCAGGGAAACCTGAGAACGCCATCTGCAGTACTGTAATACAACTGGCCCACAGGATCACTTTGTCAAATCCTCTTTCCTGCTATTAAGCCTAATCAATATTAAAGGGAAACATCTGCATGAATAAATCCACATCTCCTTCAAGCAAATACATGGTTATTAGCTTTCAAATATGCACATAGTGTATTGAATATTGTGCTATCCCTTGGGCATCATGAGAAGCTCTATCTAATTAGATTAGCAGATGTCAGTCACTCTCTGGTCATTATGCGGTCAACAGAAAAGCTTACTGAACTGGTCTATAGGCTTTTGCATACACATAATAAAATATGATTTGTTCAACTGCACTATTATGAGTGGCAATGGTGAATCTCAAATTCAGTAATTTCCTTCTTGGAATCGGATTTCTTTCACGTATAGTTTGTTCTGCAAATATTTAATCCCATAGAGCATCACAGTCCCACCCACAGCCCGAGAGAGTTTTGGTGCCGGAAGTAAATTTCCCATTCATTTCCATAGACAGTAAAAGAAATGGACACAGCGACCCCATTGGAACTCAATTGAGACAAGTGAAGCCCATTTTTAGCGTTTTTTAGCACTTCCGTTTCTGACGCGCAGACTCAAACTAAGCTTGATGACGTCAGCAACCTGTCTGACAGATGTAAATCTTCTAGTAGCTGTGCGTGCAAACTGCCATCGTTAATCTTGCAGAGACAGCGAGCTTGAGCGGGGAGTTCTTTGGCGTGAGTGAGCAGGAGTAAGTATTCTGATTAATTATTTTGTATAGTATTTTAAAATGTAACGCCAGTACGCCATATTAAGTTAATTGCCTGCAAGCTTCTCCTCCTGTCTGTACGGTAATGCGACAGAGAGTCGAGTGGTTATGATGCAATCGTTAGCCTATTTTTACAAAAACTGTTTCTACGGGGCCATAATGTAACATAGAAGGTAATGGAGCCCTTTATACATTGTCGTGTATCTTTAGAAATAAATAATGGACAAACGGAGTCTTTAAACGCCTCAGATGTAAAGTTATTCGCTGTCAAAGTGACGCCAAAATGAATGGGAGTCAATGGGAATGCTAACACAAGTGAAGTTCTGCTACAAGATGGCAGCTCGCGGCCGACTTCAACTTCCGGTCGACTTCCTTGCTGCCTGTTCATTTCTCCCATTGACTTTCGGAAAAATCCGTATCTAAAGAGTTTTAGAGCATATGTGAGGATAACCAGCAACGGCTGAACTATTAAGCATATAACATATCATTTCGAGTGAAAAAATTAAGAGAAAATCCAAAAAAAGTCAAAGGTACAAGACTGTGTACATATTTTCATTTCGAGCGAAGGAACTACTCATCCCATAAACCACCGCGCCTCACTGAAGTCGACTGAAGCCACAACCGCGAACGAGCCTTTTGAGCGACTTCAAATATGACAACGGCCGCGTTAACTTTTTTTTTTCCTCCAGTTAATTTTATTTTATATAGTGAATGTGCAGTAATAGCAGTTCTTTCTGTATTAATCGTGTAAATAAACAGTGTTTTATATAGGTATCGTGTATTTTATATATTGTGTGCGTGTGTGAAAGCGGTTAACGATAACGTCAGCAACATGGTGCAGTGCTTTGTACCTGACTGCAATCACCGCTCAGTCGTCAACATATGTCGTTGCCATTACACAAATGTTCAGTAAATGCACAAAAAGGTATGCCTAGGCTAAATATTTTTTTGACAGTGGCATTATAAAATGCTTGATATGACTCTACCATATGAAGGCTACAGTAGCCTAGCTAAAGTGGACGATAATGCTAACTAACGTAACCTCCCTGCAAAACTCACCAAAACTTTGTAGGTCTTGTCCCTCATGCTGGCCCTTACAAAACCCACAAGCTGACCCTCGGACACGCTACACTCAACTACATGACACGATCTGAAGTGGTTTTCACCCCTTTAAACACTTTTGTTTTCCTCCATGAAAAAAGCCATCATGGCAGCCAAGGAGATCATGATTGCACTGATAATTCTACCTTGCAAAAACGCAACACAGGTTTTTATTTTAATTTATTTTTTTATTAATGATCTTCAGTCTTCACGGACCTTCGCGGGCTATAACCAGACGGTAACACGAGTTCCACCAATCAGATGCATCACTGTGGGATTGTTCAGGATTGTATGAAGTACTTATCCAAGACATCGCGAATAAAAGGCATTTACCTCAAAACAAGGTTAGTGCCCCATGAACCTTTGGCGTTTATGTGAGCATATACTATCGCTTACTACAGCCGTAGCTGGTTTTAAGTCTACCATGTATGGTTACCTTTTTATGGCTTATACCCCAACTGTCAATGCAGAAATTGTATTGAATTTTTACTTCCGGCACCGGCTGTGGGCGGGACTGTGATGCTCTATTAGAGCGTGTGAACCAGGCGGCAAGGAAGTCGACTGGAAGTTGAAGTTGGCCGCGTGCCGCCATCTTGTAGCAGAACTTCACTTGCGTTAGCATTCCCATTGATTCCCATTCATTTTGGCGTCACTTTGACAGCGAATAACTTTACATCTGAGGCGTTTAAAGACTCCGTTTGTCCATTATTCATTTCTAAAGATACACGACAATGTATAAAGGGCTCCATTACCTTCTATGTTACATTAGGGCCCCGTAGAAACAGTTTTTGTAAAAATAGGCTAACGATTGCGTCATAACCACTCGACTCTCTGTCGCATTACCGTACAGACAGGAGGAGAAGCTCGCAGGCAATTAACTTAATATGGCGTACTGGCGTTACATTTTAAAATACTATACAAAATAATTAATCAGAATACTTACTCCTGCTCACTCACGCCAAAGAACTCCCCGCTCAAGCTCGCCGTCTCTGCAAGATTAACGATGGCAGTTTGCACGCACAGCTACTAGAAGATTTACATCTGTCAGACAGGTTGCTGACGTCATCAAGCTTAGTTTGAGTCTGCTCAGAAACGGAAGTGCTAAAAAACGCTAAAAATGGGCTTCACTTGTCTCAATTGAGTTCCAATGGGGTCGCTGTGTTCATTTCTTTTACTGTCTATGGTGTGAACATGAGTGGGCGTGATGGAAATCACGGTCTTCAATGTCACGTGCTTATGGACTATCATCCAGAGTTTTATTTTATTTTATTTTATTTTATGAGAACGTAATGCTTTCTGTCTAAATATCTGAATATTAGCTTACTGAGATTCCCTGGGACAAAAAAAAAGCCTGATAACAATGTAAAACAAATGTGATAATATAGAAGATGGTCACAATAAAGTGGATATTTGTAAGTCCATAATGGAATTCTTCTTACCTCAGAGATAACGTATAATTAAAGGACAAGATGAAGAAATCAAGCTTTGACTCAAGTTCATAGATTAGACATAGACCATAGACTGTATGATAAAAACATAGACGGTTAGCGGCTCTGGGTAAAGGGCTCACCTTGTGCTCGCTCTCAGAAGAAACTCGCCCATAGGGGGAGATGAAAGGAGAATGGCAGTTGGCTTGAAACATTTAGTGCGGAAATGGGCGGAGCTTCGCGGCTGGTAAATTGTCGGATATATATATTTTATTGTAACTCTTCTTTTTTTAACTCTTAATAGTATATTTACAATTTAATTGATAATAAGATTCTGGTCAGCAGTAAATTATTGTTCAGAACGCTAGCGAAGGGGACGGAGTTATCACGTGTTACGTGTTACTTTTCGCAACGCTGCTTAGACTTAACCAATCAAAGTAGTTGATTATTACGAGACTAAGATATCATAAAATTTTATTTAGTAGCGATTGCTTTGAATTATTTTCATTTGTATGACAGGTAAAATCTTTGGAATTAATAGATTTAGTGCCATATAATCGATTATATAGAAAAGTAAAAATATCTGCATTAAGATAAAAACTATCTGAAATTTGAATGCAGGTCAATGGAGGATTCGGCTTTCTAAGCAGCCATGCACTCCCTTCGTCCCTTGAGGAAGAAACTTTTGTCTAATAGGAAACGGTGATTATCTAGCAATATTTTCCACCTAGTGGGGGTAAATAATACGATATGTTATTTGCGTTCTCCAGCAATGCACCGAAATGCATTTTTTCAGAATAAATCTGATTATATGCCATGATTTGATATAGATAATTTACTGTAAATAATTTGAATTTTGAGAATGTAGAATGTTGCTGAGACTTGAAGCCTGGTCTTATGATTTTGTAGAAACAAAATAGAAGCAAAATAGTTGGCCAATGTACTTATGACAGAATAGCAAGAGGATGATGCACAGTCCTACTGGGCTATTCTGCTGCTGAAAGAAATGTATATAATAATTCAAATTCAAAATCTCAGATTGTTAAATCATTAACCTTCTGCCATATTCTTGTCTGTGGGGAGAATGTGATGCAACAACAAGAGGCACAATAGAGTGTTTGTGTGCTAGAGAATCCTGGCAACTCATTCCCTTGGGCCAATAATCCCTCAGGTCATTGCCTCCACCCTCCCTCTTCCATTCCCTCTTTTTATCCCGCTCTCTTTCCACCTTTCGTCTCACACTTATACACTTCCTTTGTCCAACTATTCTTTTACTTACTCTTCCTAAAATGCTCAAACCAGTCGAGTAAGTTTAGATCAGTTTCACATACAGGTGCGTATTTCCCCTCATGCATGTTTGTGTTGTGGAAACAGTTGATGGTTGATGTTTTGTTGCTTCTTTCAGGTACAGGTTTCTCAGGAGGCCTTCCTAACAGCCAGCTGATCCCTGTGTTCCTCCATCCTCTCGCCTCACAAATAAGACCTCAGGGACCTCATTAGCAATCCACACAGGTTTGTGGATATGGTGAGGCATTGACCTGTTGCCTGGGTTACAATGCAGTCCTCGTGTCCCAGCATAAACTCCTGCTAGAGTTGGATTTCGCAGATTCTTTGTTTAGATGCATGTTCTAAATTGTGAATCAATAATAGGCTGTAAAACTACAGAGCCCCATATATACAGTATTTTTTGTTGTTGTTTAAAGAAGTATGATTATATGTGCAGCAAACACACACACACACACACACACACACACACACACACACACACACACACACATATATATATATATATATATATATATATATATATATATACACTAAAAACATAGGATCTGCAGATTCATGGCCAGAAAAGTGTACTGTGCATAAATCTATTGTATACCGTAATACTGTACTGACATTCTTTACCTGCTCTTTTTGAAGCTGCCTAATATGCAAGTGATGTTACTGATCCCTGAAACCTGTTTAGTAGGCCTGTCCTGAACAGACCTTTAGCACAAGTACTTCGTTGTCCCAGTGAAACCTTAAATATAGCTCTAAATGCTAACAGCACAATTTAATAGTGCTTTTATGACAGCATAGGGAGTGGATCCTTATTTTTATAGTCAACAGTCTTTTGACAAACTGCCTTTTCCCACATATATTGCATATTTAAGTTCAAATGTTACAGATGGGCAGACTTCTTACTTTCTCTTCATCTTTAAGTTCTAAAAAGGAACACAAGTTCTCACTGCTGATAAGTCTGAATATAACAATCAAATTGTCTAAATCTATAAAAAAAGGACAATACTCACACTCAAAGTCTTTTTAATGATGTTAAATATTTTTGACACTGATAATCTTGCATAATCTTTGTAAAAAAAAAATGTTTACAATTTATTTAGCATGTAATTAGATATTATTTATTTTGTATTGCTTTTAACAGGCAAATAAGTAAATCATGTAAAAATAGTGTAAAAGGCATAACTATTAGCTGGGTTTCATTTCTGCAGTTTTCATATTGCCTATTCAATGCCCCAGTGGAGTTTATTATCAGTGTAAACAATGTAAATGATCATAGGGGCACACAGAGGACACATTTACTGATTGCTGAACGTCTTTTTTTACAACTCTAATCTAATGATGAGCACTGGAAAGGAGAGTAACACTGAATAAAAAGGAGAAAAGGACTTATTCTAGTCTGTTGCCCTAAAGTCTGTCCCAGAACAAGAGAAACTGAGGATGGGGCGTGGCCTTTTTGAAGGTTAAAAGCTTGTCTCATTTGTGTACTCAGAAACCCTGAGGCACTTCCACACTAAACTAACCAATCACAGAACACAAGACACACCTGCTCTTAGAAGAAGGCTAGGGATTGGCCCCAGCATAAAAATGACACCTGGGCAGGGCTCCAAGGTGTACCTGAAAACCTAGATGTTTTGTAGGAACAGTTTCTTCGCTTCAGGAGCTTTTGGAGATTGTGTTTCTTCTCGTGCTTCAGACTCCATTTCTATAGTCAATGAATCTTCATCAGGTACCTTCAGACCGGTTCGAGAGGTCTGGTATAACGTGGAAGGAGCAATCATACCTTTATCAAGTAGAAGGACCAGGAAGTGCTCTTCCTCAGCTAAAGCGACGCTGCGACACAATGGCATCTCTTGTCCATGACTCCATACCGAATGACGGCAACAGGAATTCATAGGGTAACTTTTTTTTTTATTAATACATTCAACAATTTGACTTAATTTTTCATTAATTATAAAAAAAATGTATTTTGTATTTTCAGGTATTTCAGTTAATATATACATTAGTATATTTTACTAATAGTAAATGCTAATAGCAAACTATTAAAAAACACAATGAGGTGGAAACCAATATAAATTATATTTTAGATAAACAAAATCTTCCCTATGCTCTTTAATGTAAAAATCGAGTATGAATTTCAGGATGAAATATGAATCATTAAGATCTGTGAAACATAAAAGACTATGAGTGCACAGCATGTTAACTTTCACTTCCGTAATGTGTCAAACCTGTTTGATCAGTTTAAAACAAAGGGGTATGAAGTAGAATATGTAAAGCATTAAAAGAAAGAAATTATGTTAAATAATGAAACTAACATTTTTTTATGTTATAATATAGAGTTGTATTGAACAAATTAAACATGAATTAGAAATTGTTGAAAGACCTTTAGAATTGATTGACGCATGGACCCACGCTCTGATACAATCTCATACACACAATTCTTACAACAATAATAATTAAACAGCAATAGAGCCAAAATGTAAAAACTCTCTTAGCTTGGTTTCAGAAGTAAGTGAGTTATCTAATCGAATCTTATCTAATCTATTGTACAGGTGAGGGGTCAGTCAGGTGCACACTCCGGTATAGGTGACAAAGATCAGCCATTTTGATTAGCATGACTAAGCGCTTTCCTTACCATTTATGTTGTGTGGCTGTAATGGGATTTGGAAGCTGTAGACGCAATTTTGTTTTGATTAAGGTGTGACCAATTAGTCAAACTCTCCCAGGTCATGGAGACGTCTCAAAGGTCATGGTTTCCAAGGAGGCATACCAGGGCGTACACCTAAGAAATAAACTTCTGGTGTTACGATGTTTGCGTTGTTTCTAATAATAGTTGTGAAGAAAATGCATTAATGCATCGTGAAACTGGAAGTGGTCATGTATGTAATATGCCTGCATCAAAAGCCTTTGGGGTCTGTTGCAAGATGAGCGGCATTTTAATGGAAATATTTAAAGCTATAAATGAAGACGGGCCAGTCAGGAAAAAAGATATTCATTAACAAACACCTTACAATGTCTTACTAAATTACAGTAACTTTTATATATAACTTTTATCGTTTTACAGATTACATTGACAGAGAAAAGCACTGAGCCATTGGCTCCCTTCATGTTTTATGCTGAACTGAAAACAATTAGATGGAGAAAAAAAAAACAATGTGGCAAACACTGGATGACCATCTCCATCTTACAAGGCAGTTTTGGATGTTATATCTTCTCTAATACTGCCTGGTAATGATGCAGATGGTCCTCCACGAGCATCGTTAAAAATGCTTTGCATCTGGGTGTGGACATGCAGACTATGCAAATACAAGCACATACAAATACACAAAGTAAAATATGTTTTGGTTTTATGTGCATACTTTGCCTGGATCATTTGAATACTTTCATGCAGAAGAAGTTTGTTCATTGTCTCTAAGGTACATCTTACCCAGCAGTGCTTGGCTGTTCACTGATGTTCTAACACTGTTTGGTAACGATGCACTCTGGGGGCTCAGTGACTACGACTTTAACAGAAAAGGAACATAAAATGCTTTTAAAAAAATTAAATGTGATCAAGTTTGGAATGTAGAATATTTTGACTTCAGAATGTTTAAATGCTCTTTAATAAATCAAGTTAATGATTTAAAACAGGAAGACTGGATGAGACTGCTTGATTATAATGAAAGGAAATATAATTAAAAGAAGCTATCAGTAAAGTTCTGAACCCCACCCTGTTACATCCAAAGGCCTTCATGAATGTCACAAAAGTAATTCCATCTTACTCACACACCCTCTAATGTGTTATGTGCCACTCAACGATCAGTTCATCCTCCTTTTCTTGCATTTTATTGTGTGCATGACACCTGAGATCTGTGTGACAAGCACCAATTGAAGCGCACCAGTTCACCTTTCCTGTTCACCACGTCGAAGAGGAAGAAATGCCAGTCAGGAACATTTGAAAAATCATTAAGGTTGATTTTCTTTGTGTGTGTGTGTGTGTGAGAGAGAGATTTACTGATTTTAAACCCATTTTACATATTTTTCAGGTCATTTTGTATTTTACAATGGAATGTAAATAAGAAAAGACAAAATCTTTTATGTGAATTAAACGAGTAAATACAACGGGAGAGATATAAATAATACAGACTGATGGGACAACTTGCATGACAAAAATAAATCTGCAGGCATGACTCAGTAAAACTTTTGGTTGTATGGGAAGAAGGAAATTATGCATTTTCTATTCATTTAGTAATTTCAGGGGTATGTTTACTTCTGAATTAAAATTATGTCATCTTTTATTTGTCTTCATGTCGTTCCAAACCTGTATGACATAAACGATCACAGAAGAAGATATTTGGAAGAATATTGCAGCTGTTTTTGTCCATATAAAACCTAAACTGACAAGTTGTCTCAAGTCCATTTAGATGTTGATGCTTGGTTCTGACAGTGACTCTTTGAACCTCTGCTAGCACTTTCTCCTTTACTAACAGACCCTTTAAACCGTTTCCTTCAAGATCTTTCTCCTGAAAAAATAACCACTTTAATTATGTCACTCTGCTTTTATCTCTTCTGCAGTCACATGACATCAGACCCCTTTCCTCTGCTTCTCCGCTGCAGTAAAATCCACTGATTTGTGTCTTACCAGGCAAGTTTAGATTTTGATACTCTGTCTAATACTGCCTGGTAATGCCATCAATCACAAGGAATTTGATCACCATTTTTCCTTTTCCCTCCATACCTACACTGCCACAATGGAACAGTGTTTTTTTCCATTTATTTATTTACTTTTTAAACAGTGATCAGAGTTGTTAGCCTATCTAAAAAAAAAAAGTAATAGGAATGCTGTACCTGATATATCTAATTTTCTTATAACATGTATTAAAAAATATGGTTCTGACCTTTCCTTGCCATATTGTTTAACTTATTTTGTTTAAATGCACACTACATGTAAATGTATTCTGTATTTTGGTCAATAAACACAATAAAACTGAATTCCGATCAAATATGTAAGTGACTTTGTGTGTTAATTTGTAGATGAAACCGGATTGACACTTTGACCAATAAGGTCCATTAACTATTTATTTGGTTGCTGGATAAGGATTTTTAGACCTACTTGAAATTATATAATTCAATCTGTATGCCAGATAAAAAAAATAGTATCAACCAGATTTAAACCATTTATATATACACTATATATATGTATATAGTGATCAGACAATATCTATCAGACAGCGTTTACTTTCCACAAAAACTTGCAGAGCAATAGAAAGCCACACAGGCTAGGGACTGCTTTTATATTGCGAGATCTAATGTATAAACTCAGACAGCATGATCATCCAGTCCTCTAGGAGGCAGCACTTACAACATGTGGCCTTGACTGTTTACAAAAACGAATAAACCGAATTATTACTTCCTTATCACGCTTTACGACCTCATTTAAAAATTAAAAATACTTTCTATCAGAAACCTATTTGCTGAGCAAAAGACATGTCTGGAATTCCGCCGGATTCTTGGCAACCCCCCACAGTATCGCTGGACGTAAGTCGCAATATAGACATTAGTAAATAGATTTGTGACTGAATGAGCCACATTTTGATAATACAAATAACAAGCCTAGTTCATTGCTGTAATTGTTTCATTATTTATAGATGTAGAAAATACAAAGCTTTCCCGCATGTTTGTATTAAAAAAGTTAAAGATCTAATCACGTCATTCAGTTGTACTGGTTAACTTAGATTGTGATTCACGACTCATTCGGTTCTTTTGAGCTGTTTAATAAGTCACACGTGCACTGATTATTTTACATTGGAACGTTATTACGTCGTCCCATTTTTAGTTAAATTAATCGTATATATATATATATATATATATATAAGAAACGATTGTTATTTTAAAGTTTATTTGAACTTTTAAGTTTCTGAAAGATGTTGCATGCTCATATACAGAAGCAAGATGGCATGGCAAATAGGCTAAAACATTCACAAACAAAATATTTCTAAACGTATACCAATATTTAATTTACTTTTACTAGTAATTGAGTCAATGAAAGAGTCCTTAATGTTTCTTTAACGCATTACGCATTTTTCTTTCCAGAATGGTAATAATTTAAAGTAATCTTTACTTGTCTTTTATGAGCCATCTGTTTCAATCTGTTGTAACTTACAGTGGTTCCTTAAACAAAATGCAGCTACTTGAGGGAAAACAAACTGTTTCGCACACAAATCTGAGATTAGTAGACATTAACCTTTACCAGCATGCATATTACGACCAACCATCACTTTACACTGTCTTTCCAGGATGGGAACTATCGTGTTAGAACTGTACTGGAATCATGCGCCAAAAACATGCAAGAATTTTGCAGAGTTGGGCAGAAGAGGATATTACAACAACACCAAGTTCCACCGCATCATCAAAGACTTCATGGTTCAAGGAGGCGATCCAACAGGGACAGGTGAGGATGAAAACCATACTCATTCAACACTCCTTTTAGATATTTCATTCAAGATGAAACACAGCACGCTGATTTAAGCAGCTGTTTGATGTTAAAGGAATCAAATTCTACATACATGAAGGATGAAATAAAGGTGGTGAATATGTTTTATCAACTGATACCATCTATGTTTGTCTTCAGTGCAGTAGACTTTAATTTTAATTTACTGTAATGGTTTGTTTAGTTTGCACAATTTATTTATATAAAAATGTATTTTATATTTGCAGGTCGTGGTGGTGCATCTATATATGGCAAGCAGTTTGAAGACGAATTGCATCCAGAGTTAAAATTTACAGGTGAGTAATATAATGCATGAGTAGATTTAATAATATTGTAAATAGCACTGCTATTTTCAATAGATAAGTAGAGTAAATTGCTAGGGAAGTATTTTGTCAGTTCCCAAAAAAGTCCAGCATAATAACTAGGTTACACCTTAAGTTTTTATATTACAAATCAGCAAGTGCTTGATTTATTTATGTATTTTGTAGGTGCTGGAATTCTCGCAATGGCCAATGCAGGGCCAGATACAAATGGAAGCCAGTATTTCCTCTCGCTGGCTCCCACACAGTGGCTGGATGGGAAACACACTATATTTGGACGGGTCTGCCAGGGCATTGGAATTCTTAATCGTATTGGCATGGTTGAAACAAACAGTCAGGACCGCCCTATGGATGACATTAAAATTCTCAGAGTGAATCTACCTAACTAAGACGTATGCTTGCATAACCTTTATGCCTTATTTTTGTACAGTCCTTTTATTACATTAAACTTTCAGAGTTTTCATAAAATATACTCTGTGCTCTCTTGATTCTCCTGTACAAACCCATGGCCACATGGTGGCGTCTTATCAGTACAAGTTTTGGTTCATTAAAGAAATATGTCTTTTTAATGTGTACATTCCTTTACATTACACCAAAGGACACACAGAAAGGTTATGAATTATTTGGCATCAAGCTTGAATGTAATTGGAGATGACAATCATGATTTCAACACAGTCACTCTGCATTAGTTGCATATAGATTTGAAATGATTTCTTTGGAACAGAATTAGAGAAAACTTGATCATACAATTTTCTAAATCATTGTGTCTTTTCTAACTCCTGCCAGTGAGGCTAATTATTAAATATTCAATACTTGCAATTATATTGAATATATGTAAGGCAAAGAACTTTAAAAAGGGTTAAACAAATAGCACACAATGTGGCCTAGCAGTGATTTTTTTTTGGCAGAGCAACATCAGTTTGAACCATTATCACCATAATCCTGGTTTTCTAAACAGATGTTTCATGATCCAAGGCTTCAAAGGATTTTTATGGAAACCCACATTTCAGAGTGCAGCTATCCTGGATTAAGTTTAATCTATGACTATGGAAATAAGTAAACAAAGTCATAGAGGTTATGACCTAGAAAATCCTATTATTGTTGGAGCCTAAAAATGGGTGCTTGTCTATGAAGTTATTAAGCAGATCCTATCAAGAAGGAATAGAATAGAGTTTCGAATTTTATCATCTGGGAGATTGGAAAATTTACAGACGGAAACAAAAACCATTTCTCTCTTCAGTCTGTTCATTGTCTCTCTAAAATTCATGAAACTCTCTTCTATACAAATAAAGATATGTTTGATTTGTAGACTAATCTGACGGATGTTAAAAAGATTCTGCTATACATTCTGTTAATACATAATCTATAAAAAATCTGTTTTATATGTATGATAAATCTAAAAAAAAACTAGAATATGCGTTTTAAAAAAATGACTAAAGACTACATACTACAAAACATACAAGTAGAAAAATACATCATTCCTGTCCGTGACTTGTACTTTCCAAAACCTTGGTGCTGATTAAGCAAATTTTACATAATGCCCTCAAGGTATGTGAAACACTGAATATCACTGAAAGAAATATCAATAAAGCTCTGACCAGGGATCACATAAAAACAATGCCTGACAGCTCAATTTATCTTATAACAGGTTATCTTGCATGAGAAAATCATAAAGAAAATCTCAAATAAGCTGTCCTCAGAGAACAGCCAACTGTCCAAACGCATGACTGCTTTGTTCATCATGGCCGATCTACTTTAAAAACAATGCCTGACTGCTTTATTGATTTTATAGCAGGTTAACTTGCATGAGAAAACCATAAAGAAAATCTCTAATAAGCTGTCCTCAGAGAACACCCAACTGTCAAAACGCATGACTGCTTTGTTCATCTTGTACAGTATATGTTTGTATAGTAAAAGTATCTGCATCTGTAAAGTATCTGCATAATCATTACTTCTTAAAAGTATTTTGTCATAACTTGGGCTAAGAAACAGCACTAATAGATTACAGTCCATATTAGCTTATTTTATGCAGAAGGAAGGATATCTGCAGTCATGTAAGCTGACACCTTACAGTAATGTTTTGCCTCTGTAATATATAAATTTAACTTTCACTAGGCCACCTAAAAAATTTTTTCTACAAGCTGGAAAACTTAATGAATTTACCCAGTAGGACTAATTGACTGACCTGCTATTTAATATTTAGGAACAATTGAGGTAATGGCATTTAAATATTAATGGCGGTCTGGGCTCTTTTCTCTGTCTTTACAGGATGACAGAGTATAATGATGTGCTGAGAGACTCTGAGACTGAGGTAGATCCTCTGCTGGAGTGCAAGCCAACTGGAGACGCTGAGGGCAACACATACAAAAACATTTTTCACTTAACCTTATTGCATTTGAATTCAAAGGAAATGAAAGGAATTCATTCCTGTTGTGAAGCAGTAGCCAGCTGGTTCTGTTAAAGGTTTCAGAAATATTTCCAGACATGTATAAAGTGCTGAAATGAACATAAAAAAAAATAAAAAATAAAAAATAAAGGCATTTCTTTTTATTTTTCTTGACAACACCTACCTCCCAGAAGGTCCCTTTCTGCTTATAGAGTTTGTAAATCATGATAATGGGGATGAGGGAGAGAGAGGATACTGCGAGGAACCAGCCAATAGCATATGCCCACCATGGATACACATATGAGTTATTAAACTTCAAGGGACTGTACTTGACCAGAGAGAAGATAAAGGTGCCCTATAGGAAATAATTAACAAATTATTTTTTTAAACATTTTTATATAAATTATTGCACATCAAATAATGTATCACTAAACTGTTCTGATTTTAAAATGTGACAGAAACAAACTTACCACACAGACAGAGGGGGTGACATAGAGCCAGCAGTACTTCATCATGGGCCAGGGTTTGTAGCCAATCATGTCTTCTATGTTCTCATAGAATCGGTCAGCACCTTGGTGAAAATAAGCACATTAAGTCCAATTAAATAGTAGTTAGAGCAATTTAAGGAGTATTTGAATGTAAGCTACCAACCATATACCCATCCAATGGCCACAGACTGACATGTAGCCAGGAACAGGAGAGTGGCTCCACTGCAAACGTAATGATCAAACAACTGAATGATGTACAGACCACCCTGTGAAATAAAAAGTAGAACACTAGCAACGATATTCTAATGAACAGAATGCACAGCCATGGATTGTACAAGCCTTATGTTTGATATCAGTGTAATATAAGTGAATTAAAAATCTGAGCTGATTCTGAGGTTGATCGCAAACTTCTGTAGGACCGCGAATGACTTCCAGTAACAAAATATAAATTATTCATTAGTTACTTTATAATTTATTAGCTGAATTGTCTTGGGCTCACCTCTGTGATCATGAAGAAGCCCATCAAGTAACAGACAAGGCAAATTCCTAAAAGTAGCATCTCTCTTCTGAAGCCACGTCTCAACACCGTGGGAAAGATATCTGTCACTGACGTCATTATGCTCTCCAGTCCAACAAACTGAGTGACACAAAAAAGGACATTGGATGGGGAGGCAGGAAGAGGGAGAAGAGCAAAGCAACAGAAGTTAGGCTAAGAAAGAGAAGGGGGTCTAACCTGACTGTCCAAGCCCAAAAGGATGATCATGATAAAGAAACACACAGCCCAGAACTGAGACCACGGCAACAATGTCACCGCCTGAGGGTACACTATAAACACAAGTCCTGGACCTAACGGCAGCCAAGGGAAGGGGGTACAATGACCAACACCACCTAAAGTACCTTACAGTATCCGTGCATTACCCCACTCTTACTTAGTGATCAAATAAATAATGGGTAGTGAACTGCAATAATGGAGTCTGCTTTAAATAATTGTATTATTAAAGACCATTGGGATATGCAATGACAATTACGTATTAAAACAAACAATGTTATTCCATTTAAATTTCAATTTGATAGTTCATTTGGTAGAACAATAAAATATGTTTTCTCTTACCAGACTCGGCTACAAGAGATATGTCCACCCCTTGCTCCAGTGCCATGTGACCCAGAACAGAGAAAATAGCAAATCCACCTAAAAAACTGGTTCCACTGTTCAGAAAGCAGAGGTAGAAAGAGTCCCTGTAGAAAGAGTGAGCAGGACCAATTTCTGATTCTTTCACTGAAATAAAGCTCTAATTTAAACATGAATAAGTGAGATACACATTAAGTGAATCTATCAGTTTTAATAAATTGTTGTCCTTCATACAATGCACACTCACCTATAACAGTCATTGTTATATTGATTGTAGCTTCCAAGAGAGCTGAGGTATCCAAGACATATGGCGTAAGAGTAAAAGATTTGAGTACCAGCGTCCATCCATACCTTTTCAAAGAAATTAACAAGTAATACAATTCAGAAAGAGTAACAGGATACAGAATATGTATACTTATGGTCGATTAAATTCTCCAGTCCAGTGTTTCTGTAACTCACTCTAGGCTCTCTAATGCCTTTACCTGTGGGTCAGCTAGCCGTGTCAGGTCTGGGTATATATAATAGTAGATGCCGTTTATGGCACCAGGTAGAGTGACCCCTCGTACAAGCAGTATCAGGAGCATAACATAAGGGAATGTTGCTGTGAAATAGACTGCCTGTAAATATAATAATAATAATTTTAATTAGATCTTTAATTGACAATAAGATAGACAGTCTGGGTACTGCATGCTGGAAATTTATCTCAGTTCTAAAACCGGTAATAAAAAGATTTACAATTATTTTCTTATACAAGTCATTTGCAGTAACATTTTGTCATTACGCCCTTAGTTTTTTAATGACAGCTAATATGTATGTCTGTTAAGACTGTAACCTTCCCAGTAGATTTCACGCCTTTCCAGATGCAGAAGTAGACCAGGATCCAGACAAGTAACAGAATAAGAGCCAAGTCCCACCTTACTGTGCCCAAATGCTCTATTCCACTGGACAGTCGCAAAACTCTGTGACTGAACACACACAAAGCGTTTAAGCAATATGACAAAACCGTTAGTTGGCAGACTTACGTAAATCAACTGCTATGTGAGACAGACACAAGCAAAACATTACCATATTCATACAGCATTGTATTTACATGGTACCATGGTACAATAAAATTTCTACAATGTCAAACTTTAATATTGATTGTTATTTTAATATTATTGCTATATTTATTATTATTACTGATCTTAGTGTATGTTCGTTGAATTTTCATTTAACTCACTGCCAGAACTCCATCACAGAGGAAGAGGCATTAAGAGGAGTCATCCACTTTGAACTAGAATTCTTCCCACCAAGCACAGTACAAGTATCTAAAATCAAAGACATACAAATATGGTAAAAAAAAAAAAGTATAAACATCAGGAACTCATATACCAAGACCTTACCTGATGCAATAATTTCACAAAACATCTGGTTCATATATAGTAACTAAATAATATTCAGTAGATATCCCACTCCCAACCCTGGCATAAGCATCAATGTTTGGTGAAAGAAGAGACAAAAAATAGCCTTAAAAACTCCATATTTACTTACAAGTAAATGTGATACAAGGCCTCCATGTATATATATACATACATCTGATCTTTAACCAAATGTACCTGTGTTCCACAGATTGCTGCAGCTGGCCCAGGGCAGTTCCACACTGAAGGCTGAGAAAAGGTACAGAAAGGCCCAGGCTATGATGATGATGTAGGTGATTGAGCCATAGACAATTATCATTTGACTTGCATAACCCATTCCTGAAAAAGAGAGTTGTGTTAGTACTGACTGTTTAAACAAATACTTGACAATAAATTTAAATAATGTAACACACAGTATGCAATAAAATATGAAAATGTACATGTTAGAGACAGAGTACACTGTTTACTATAACTAACTTAAATATTTTATTATTATATTTCTTTATAGGTTTATTTTAGTAAGTAATAAGAGATTGGTGTTATGGGCCACTAAATTAGTTATCTTAAGGGAGATAACTGCCACTAAATGTAGTTGTTGAAAAAGTTTTAATACATGGTTTGTTTTAATATGAACTGTAATTGTCACTGCATATCCCATTAGTCTAATAAAAATAATTCAAGCAGACTCCATTATTGCAGTTCACTATCCTTTATTTTAAATATAGACTTCTAGCACATTAACTTCAAGGCCACAGAAACTGTTAGCAAATGCATTGTAATAAGCAGAATCAAGTCTGTAATTACAAGCAACAAGTATTTAAAAAAAGAAAATCTAAATTTTAACTGTATGCTTCAGACATGTATCTATTTAAAAAAAAAATACAAAAACATGACAAACATGTAATTTCACCACATTGTAATAAGTATCACACAATGCATACTAACCAAGAAGTGAGGAACCCACCTTCAAAAAGAGGACAGATCTTTCTCCAACATGTGATGCCTCCCTGATTCGTGTACTGACCCAAAGATGTCTCAAGCACAAAAAGTGGGATACCACAAGTAAGAAGGTACAAGACATATGGAATGAAAAAAGCCCCTGAGGATTTAAGAGATGGTATTTATTTATTTGACATCATTTGTATACCGTTAGAAGGTCAGCGATGTCCAGTATAACAGTCAGTTGGCACCATACATACTTTTTTCAAGTTGTGGAATCTCCCAATTCAACTGAAGATATGACTTTTCCACATACATTATCAGTACTAGAAGGTTAAATGTTTTAATAAATATCACCAAGGTTATTGTGACCTCATGTCACATTCATTTTGTACACTTTTTAATGTCGGGCACATTAGGATAAAAATAGAATGTAAAATAAATGATAAAAATCAACATTTTAATATTGTTTAGGGAAAAATTTACATTTTTGAATTTTTATAAAATGTTTTTTTTAGGATTAATGTTAACTACCTAATGGAATACAAATGCAGATCACATATAAAGGTGTACCTGGTAGTGAATATGTTAACTGGCTGTATGACATAATAAACAAGCACAGCAATTTATGTAAATCGACAGATGGCTTATAAATGCTTCTCAGTAAACATCACAGACATGAAGTGAATGATAAGACTATAACACATAAAAAGTTCCAGATTAAGTTTTAGTCCCTTAATCACACATAAATTAAAAACCATAATCAAATCTGTCAACAACTAGTCCAAAACTACTCACCTCCTCCATTTTTATAACAAAGATATGGGAACCTCCAAACATTCCCGAGCCCAATGATAGCTCCGGCCACAGTTAGCAGAAATTCAATCTTGTTTGCCCATTGGCCTCTCTCTTCAGGACTTGGATTAACCTGTTGGTTCCCTGTCCGCCTGGTGGAGGAGCCTGCCATACTCGCAGTGTTTATGTCCGCAGTGCTTTCGTAGATGTGTGTGAATGATTTGAAGAAGTGAGTCTAGACACAGTGAATATCTAGACTCGCTGGGGCGTGATTCGTTACCACAGCTTTTAAGCATTATCAAGGGTGGGCGGCCGGCGATCAGCCTCTCAGGTTTTTTTATCCTGAGGGTGAGAGTAGAGATGTGTTCACTTCTTCCATTCAGTCCAGTAGTTCTGCAGGCATCTTACTAAAAAAAAGGTTTCTTCTCAGCAGTGTAGCTAAAGGATGCTGTCTATAATGTCCTGTGCAGTTCTTCCAGTGCTCTTTAATGGCATGCTCAGCTTCTGGAAGGTATGAGGGGTTGATCTGATGAATCCAGTAACCTGACAGCTGCTAGTCATTATCACGGTACTTTCGTCTGTGTTCATTGATTTCTGACACACAAGGGGAAAAATGTGTACCTGGCGATCGCAAAACTTCCACTAGAAAGTTCTTAAAAATATACTATTTGATTTCTCTTTAAGAAAAATTATGACGTTCATTTCCCATAAAATCACTCAAGACCAGCAGAACTGTATACTTCCTGTAGGCTAAAACTGAGATTAAACAATCATATATAAAACAGAAATATAAATTTGTATCTCTTATGGAAACATTACCACTATGTCCTGACAGAAGGAATTTCATAATGGCATATTCTATGTCTATACCTACGGTTTATATATATATATATATATATATATATTAAAAAATATATGTGTATGTTTATGTAATAAATAAGAGGTCTTTTATAAATTTACACAATTAATTAATATTCAAATGTTTTTCCTACTGCAATTTAAAGAGTTTTTTCTTATGTTTTCATTGAGACTGTGTTTTCTGATAAGTGTTCATTGTTTTCATGGAAGACATATCTGAGAATGGCTCGGTTGTGTCTACAATTGCAAGGTCAAGATGGCCTTGTGTTAAGGTTAAACTGCTCAAAAACGTGATTTAATTAATAATTTAATAATAGTAAGGCTCAAGCACTGCAATAATAGATGAAAACTTTAAGTTCTCATATTATCTTGTCCTAAATGGAGTATTTTTATAACTTAATTTGACCTCTAAACTTGCTCTGCAATCTCTTTGTGTCTAGTGTCTTGACTCTGCCCTTCTTACAAAATTCATGCTTATATCATCACAATAAATGACTAATGGGTACATTGCACAACAGTTTTTATAACAGGATTTGATATAACTCAGGACTGAATTCTTAAAAAAAACTGTTATTTAACAGTTGAATTATCCACATGATTACAGATTATTTCCTGCTAGATTAGGTGAAGGATGAGAAGGCACTACATACTGCATGGCATGCATATTAATTTATGCATTGTATAAGGTACAAAAAGCCTATTCAATATTTTCTGTGAATACAAATGTGAGAGAAAAAAATGTCTTGACTAGCAATCAAATTCAGAGTATTTCAGGTCTTTATTATTAAAATAAATTAAAATAGCATTTTATTAATATACAATTTATCTATATATCAGTGAAATCATGATAATCCTTCTATAATCTAGTTTATTAACAGCAATTTGATTTAAACACAATAATGCAGTTTTTTAGATCAATGAGTTTTGTACATAAATGATTCAAGTATTGACAATTTAATCACAATTAAAATTAGAGCATGAACATTTAACACCTTTTCAACACCTTTGGCAAATTCTTCTAAAATTACATCTAAAAATTGACCATGCCTGTCAGTTTATATCATGATATTTTTGCACAGTATCTTACTTAGTCTAAATGTCAGAGCTCCTGAATGTAGTGCATGACCAACTTCTATTTTTTTTCTCTTTTTAAAATTAAAATAAATACAAGAAAAAAGTAAAGAGTGAAATAACAATAAATAAAAGTTAAATATTTTTTGTTGCAATATGTTTACAATACAGTTCATAGAATTAAAACATATATATTAATGAATCAAAATTTGGTCAAACTGAATTATTGGTTCTAATTAATATGTCCATAACAAGATGAATGACTGTAAAATTGCTCTAACTAAACATCCACTTTCTTTTGCCTTGTTTATTGTTAAGATGCATGTACACATCCACATTTTTATTTTGCTTGTCAGATCATTATACATAGGCTTATATCATAGTCTGAAGTGCATCTTGACATTTTCATGTGTTGTTTTCCTTCATTCTCTGCAGTTATAATTGGTAAAACAGTCAAATATAAATTAAAACCTTTTATTTTATTTTTTTTTTACTGACAGTATGTGCTTGAGGGGGCAGAGAGAGAGAGAGAGAGAGAAAGAGAGAAGAACAGAAAAAAGTAAGTACAAAATAACAAATATTTACTTGACCTCAAAACATTCTAGCCTGATCTTGTTTGTGGGAAAGTAACATTGTCTGGCTTCCTAGGGTTTAGTCATTTAAGAAATCTAATCTTTTTGCTCTCCATTAGCCTAAATGATATCACAAATAGGCCTAGTTGTCCAAAAAATAAATTAAAAAAGGCAATTTAGCTAAATCAGAAACCACAGATTTTGGATTTTCTGTAGGCATATGTCGAATGTTTACAACTCCAATTAGAACCAGACTCTGAAAGCTATATCTTATTTCTGGATATGCATTTCAATCCCATCAATTAAACTGGGATTGCATTTCGTTTAACATCTCGGTTACTTATGTAACCACGGTTCCCTGAATAGGGAACGAGATGCTGCGGTGACGTCACCGTATGGGAACACCTCTCGGTGTGACGAATGTCTGAAGCCCTATGGCACCTTGGCACCGCCCCACGCATGCGTACGCATCGTATACCTGGGTGCCGCGCGCTATTTCGCTCAGATTTCATGAACTGAAGAAGAATGCTATCAAGGTATGTAACGGCCGGGACCGCAGCATCTCGTTCCCTACTCAGGGAACCGTGGTTATATACGTAACCGAGATTTTCCCTTTCATAGGTCACTTCGATGATGCAGTGACGTCACCGTATGGGAACCCTATACCATAACGCCTGACATACCTGATAGCTGGGATCCAAGGAAGCATCTGCTCAAGCGGAGAGAACCCGGGAGCCGTCCTCACATCCAGACTGTAAAACTTGATAAAAGTGCTCAGTGAGGACCATCCTGCCGCAGCACAGATATCATCCATAGAAGATCCACTGAGAAAAGCTTGTGAAGAAGCCACTGCTTTCGTGGAATGAGCTCTAACTACTAAGGGCGAAGCGAGTCCTCACAGGCTAAAGATATTGCCTCCACCAGCCAATGGGACATGCGTTGCTTTGTGCCAGCATGGCCTTTATTCTTGTGTCCGAAACAGACAAACAGCTGGTCAGACTCACGCCATGGGGCTGTTCGATCAACATAAGTCTTTAGCGCTCTGACAGGGCAAAGACTCAGATCTCCTGACCCCGCCTCTGCAGGGGGTAAAGGCTTCAAGACCACTTATTGAAAGCGAAAAGGGTTAGAAGCGACCTTAGGGACATAATTAGGCCTCGGTCGCAGCAATACTTTCACAGAGCCTGGTGCAAATTCCATGCACGAGGGTGAAACAGAAAGAGCCTGTAAATCCCCAACTCTCTTGAGGGAGGATAAAGCCACAAGAAGAACTGTCTTTAGAGTCAGGATTTTATCGGGTTTAGTTTCCAAGGGCTCAAACTGATGCCCTGATAAACCTTGCAACACAATGGATAAATCCCATGAAGGAACTCGCAGAGGGCGGAAAAGGCCTCAGCCGTCGCGCACCCCGTATAAAACCAGCGGATGACGGCCCACTGAAGCACCATCTATATATATGTGGTTAGCTGAAATGGCTGCCACGTAAACTTTCAGAGTGGCTGGCGTTACTCCATCAGAGAAACGGTCCTGAAGGAACTCCAGTACTGAAGCCACTGGGCAGTAAACCGGATCCAATTACGAATTCCACAGCAGGTCATAAACAGTTTCCATTTGAAAGCATATAAGAGTCTCGTAGAAGCTGCTCTAGAATTCATTATAGTCTCGGTGGTTTCAACAGAAAGACCGGGACATACTAACTCACTCCACTCAGAGGCCATAGATCTGGCCTTGGGTGCCAAATCATTTCCTGTGCTTGCGATAGTAAATCCTGTCTGAGGGGAATCTCCCATGGAGAGCCCGCTAACAGACTGACCAGGTCCGCAAACCACGGCTGTGTGGGCCACCACGGAGCCACCAGCAGCAGCTGCTCCACTCTGTCCAGCCGTATCCTGGATAACACCGCTGGAATTAGACGAATCGGGGGAAAAGCATACAAGCTGGTTTTGGGCCAATTGTGAGCTAACGCATCCAAGCCCAGGGGTGATGGAGGGCATAGGGAGAACCACAGCGGGCAATGCGTAGTCATGCTCGACGCGAATAAGTCCACTCTTGCTTCTCCAAATATCTGCCATAAGAGGCTCACCGTTTGGGGGTGCAACCTCCATTCCCCCTGCTCCAGAGTCTGTCTGGATAGCAAATCCGCTCAGAAGTTCAAATGTCCGGGGACATGAAGCGCTCGGATCAACAGAAATCTGTTCTGAGACCAAAGAAGAATATTTCTCGCCAGCCTGCACAGGGGGTGAGAGCGCCATCCTCCTTGATGATTCAGATACGACACAACCATCAATGTTTGAGCGTGGGGACTGCAGTGAGAGGGTTGGATGCGCAAAAACGGTCCAACAGCGCTCTCTAGTGGAGGGCACAGTCCCTGGCAAGCAGCGAGAGTATCAGGAGCTGCTATTAGGGGCCCGAGAACGAGAGGCATTAGCCGTCGAGCTCAGGTCTAACCTCTTTCGCTGTCGCTGGCGAGCCGGTGGAAAAACCTTAGGACCCTAATCCTTACGAGGGGGCGCCATAGGTGAAGGCTCTTCTCGTGAGGCAACTCGTTGGCGGTGAGAGGAGGTTGAGCGAGAACGCGCGGGCGCCTGCCGCTGTTCAATCTCCCTGGGCCTGCGAGGAATCAGCTGGCGGAAGGCGGCTGATTGCTGTTTCGCTGCCCTAAATTTATCCACCACCGAAGTGACCGCCTCTCCATACAAACCATCCTTAGAAACAGGGGTGTTCATAAGAAAAGATTTGTCCTTTTCCTTGATATCGGTGAGATTAAGCCAAAGGTGGCACTCAACCGTAATCAATCCAGCCATAGAACGGCCCACTGCTCGAGCAGTATGTTTGGTAGCGCATAGCGCCAAATCCGTTGCTTGCCGCAGCTCTTTCACAGCCTCGGGTGTGATACCCTCCCCCTCATCGAGTTCCTTTAGGAGCTCCGCTTGGTAGGCCTGAAGGAACGCCATAGAGTCGAGCAATGCGGCCACCTGGCCTGCGGCCAGCTCGCTGTAGGAGGGGGAAACACGCTTCTCCTGTCCACTAGGAGGGGGAGGGCTAGCGTCAGCCGGGAAGTCCTCAGACCCCAAGGCCGCGGTGGATAAGATGTCGTCGTCATATCGTCCACAACCGAAGGAGATAGCATCATATGCCTCCAGGGTGGGCTGTAAATCCTCGTTTGAGAAAACGACTGGTTCGACAAAGCTCGCTTCCTGCACTAGGGTAGGGGAGAGCAATCGACGTGGAGAAAACTCCAGCGCAGCGCTGTCCTCATAATCCATGTCGCACATGTCTCCCCAAGCCATCGCCTAGTGCGGTTCCTCGGCAGCCGCAGAAGTGACACGGCGGGGGTTAGACAAGGGGGCAACCTTAGAAAACACTTCTACCCTCGAGCGCAGTACTCTAAGCCGCAGGCCATCACAGTGGGGGCAAGAAGAAAGGTCGCTAAGTGCTGCCTGTGCGTGATGTAAATTCAAGCACACTACGCACCTTTCATGAAAGTCTCCCTTCATGATGAACCTGGTACACGGTTCCTTACACTTCCGAAAATTCATCACGTCCGTGAAGAGGAGTTAACACTGCTTGGAGAAAACCGCTGAGAACGCAAGATTATTCCTAGGGCACAGATGATTTGCTTTCCTGAAATAAATGAAATTTGAGCGAAATAGCGCGCAGCACCCAGGTATACGATGCGTACGCATGCGTGGGGTGGTGCCAAGCACTATTTGGCCAATAGGATTGGCGGGATGGTATAGGGCTTCAGACATTCGTCACACCGAGAGGTGTTCCCATACGGTGACGTCACCGCCGCATCGAAGTGACCTATGAAAGGGAACTCCCATTTTCCCCACAGTGACCTTACTGCTCAGTTCAATGCGATTACGCTATCATTTACATAAGAAGCTTTCTGCTAGCTGCTAAATAACCTTAATATTGAGTAAATAATAAAGTAGAAATAATGTACAATCAACACAAAATAACCTGTATCAGTTTGTAGGCTATTTTTAATTACCATTTGACTGCATTTTCCTTCATTGAAGTTATTTCCTAGGCTACCTGTTATATGGAGATTACGCTAATGAAACACCAGTTTGAGGTCTATTCAAAAGCCCTATTCGCACTGGATTAGTATTACCTGGTGACCTCCAGTGTTTTGTAATAATTGCAGAGGCTGTCTGTGATCTTAATCCCGTGCGAATCGGCCATGTCTGTAATTTATAAAGTAAAAATTCCCCCGCTAATGACCTACCATATATTTCGCCGAGCACCGAGGTCCAGTGATGACATAGTCCCGTGCGAATCGTCATCTCTGTGATTTGGCGGGTCGTAGCCGCCCTAGCCTATATCATTTTTCGAGGTTTTTGTTTCCTTTGCGCCTTTTTAACCATCCGGAGATGCGTTGGAGTGTTTTGATAGTATTTTGGGTGCTGTCATATCGCTATAATACACCATACAACTATACAATTTGCAGAAAGAAAAAGCTAAAAATATATCGAGGTTAATGTGTTACAAATAAATAAAGCATAAAGCATGATCTATTATTTTAACCTGGTGAAATGTAAATGAAACAGGCCACGAAACTATATTTGTTTCTTTTTTAAATCCATCTTACCGGACCATAACGAGACTCTCAAAGCCTTGACATCTTGCTATCCGGGAGATAAATCCATAAATTGAAGGTTGTCTCATAAAAGCGTCTGGAACTCATTTGGCGAGGGGAACGACAGACCTTGACAACGCTGCGCGTGCGTGCAGCATTCAGCACTCTACCAGTTGTTGCAAATATTTCTTCTCATTGTTGTTTTATTTAAATATTGTCTAATTGTGTCTTATATAAGTTTAAGCTTTTTCAAACTAAACTTGCTTAAACTACCATCTTAAATAGTATTTCTGTATTAAAATAAAGACAAATTTAATTAGCAGATTCTAGGCAACGTTTGTATGTGAAGTCTAAATCAACCACAACTTTGCATTAAAATGCGTTGCAAGATTTTCTAACTGAAGATAACATTATCGGAAGTCACTTAAGTGAAGTGACCATCGCTAACTTCTTAAGAAATAGTATAATCAAGCTTATTAATATTTTTAAACCATCATTATAGGTAGAATTCCAAACGGCTTTTTCCGCCCTTGAAGGGCATTCGGGAAGAGGACACAATTTTTTAGGACGTTCAAAACGAAAGTGAACAACTGAATCCCTTCCCGCAAAAAAGCCGTCTGGAATTCTCCCTATGAATTAAAAATATTATTAATAAGCTTGATTTTACTATTTCTTAAGAATGTGAATGGTGCTTGCCTGTCTACAACTAGTAGTGCTATGTGTAGGCTACATAGCACTATAGCCCATAGATATAGCCTATATGGTATAGCCTATAGTGTTAAAGGCATTCCCAATGTTTTTATCAGTGTTATTACTTTTTAAATAGTAATTTTTAAATAGTTTGTTAAAATCCCCCCAAAATATAGAGAAATGTTTTTCATAGTAAAATACCAAACTATAGATGTTAAGACTGACCCCCTGAAAAGCGCCTGGAAGTGTTTCAAGTACAAAATGTACGTTAGCCTACTTGTTATTGTGAGTGTAATATGATGAAATGAAAACGTAATAATGATCAGACAAGAGTAGCTTATGGTCTTTATTAGATTGATAATTTTCTCCCCTTTAAACTGCTTTAAAACTATTTGTCTTACTCTAAACATTTTAAATAAAACAATAACCCTGATATTTTCTATAATCCAACCCAGGCAGCAATAGTAATAATGACTCCGCAAATACTATAAAAAAGTACAGATGATTAATAACAAATAAATATTGAATTAACATGTTTTTATCAAATTATTTTAAATTTACTTTTTTTACTATTTACTAAATTTACTAAAGATTGTTTTACAGCGTATGTCTATTCCGTTGTTCGTTTACTTACTTATCGGTGTGTGTGTGTGTGTGTGTGTGTTCTCATTGAAAAGTCAACCAGATTCGAACATTTCTTTGGTCTTCTTTAACATATTCTTGTAGCCTTTGCTGCCATCTAGTGTACTAAGTAGACAGCTCACAACGGAAAATGAGAGTACATAATGTTTCATTTCTTTCGAGAACAATCCATCTTGTTCTCAGACATTCAAACATGCATCAGAGCAAACACTTGATGACATTTCCAGTTTTAATATTGACATTACATTTAATCAAATGTATTTTTATTATACAAGCCTTTCTTTTCAAAACTTTATATGACCGAAAATAACATTCAACATGGAGCATGCCTGCTTTGCATTGTAAGAATGGGGAAGGCTTGCAACTGCAACATCAACAGACTATATGAGATCTCTGATCTGTTTATAGAGACTGCAATGTCCATCTAATGGAATGACTGTCAAGGCGTTGCTATTTCTACAAATGGCTGTGGCAAAAGTAGTGTCTGTTGCGCCAACACAAACGAACACAGGAGAAGCTGACTACAACTGCATACTAATATATGTTATGTACATACACAGAATTACATACAAGAAAATGTAAATACTGTATATAAAGTAACAATCAAAAAATCGAATTGAAATCGGAATTCTTGAGACGAAACATTAACATTAACACATCTTTTCATCAGGGAGGATAGAAACATTGAGTGTAAATTAACTCATCTGAGCATTTCAAGTCCATCTCTGCGTGGTACATTCATACAGAGAGTAATATGGTTTGAGAGCGAGACAGTTTGAGGAGCTTCAGAAATGCAGTCTCTGGTAAAGAGTCCATGCATGGGCAGCTCTCGTTCTCTGACACATTTGAGACACATTCACATTAATGTACAGTACATCACAGTCATTGAGCTTCACCCTAAGCTTTATTATGGCAATGTAAGTTTACAGGTCATTTGATAAGGTCACTGCAAAACCCTCTTCAAGTGGAATACCTTCCCAGCTTTAGATGAGAAACTGAATTATAATCATCTGATGAGAGTTGGCATTCCATAAATAAGAGGTTCAATGTTGTTTTCATGGAAACAACGACAAAAAAAAAAACTGAAAGGTTTAAACTATGTCCCATTTAGGTCAATAGTCACATTCAGTCATTATACGTCTTGGTCAATTTTGGAAAAAAAAAAAAATATATATGATTTCACATAGGGACTTACAGTACTTTCAGATGATTGCTCACCCAATTACAATTTAAGTGCATTTAACCTGGGTCTAACTTACATGTAACTCAAAGGTTAATTTCCCTTGATGAATGAAATTAACGAGTTTTATGGAAGATATAAAACCAACCGACCAACAAAACAAGCAATTACACTCCAAAGTGGCCCCACGCAATCAAAGTCAACACAGGATTCTAGTTAGTATGTGCTACCGTACCTTTAAATTTCCACTATAGCTACACCTTATTTTAAAAGAGTGGATGAAAATCACTTATGGCACAATCAAGTTCTATATGATCCCAAACGTACAACAACATGATTTTTTTCTCCTCAAGCCTGGTTTAAATACACATATAGCGCATGTTTATCGAGATGAAGCCTGAGAAAGACAGTAAATCCACTGCTGATCCAGTCCTTTCCGAATACACACACAACTGTGACTTGTATCACAGAACATGTTCTTGAACAACTCAAACAAATATATCTGATATGAATCCATTAGCTGTTATTGCAAAATGTTTATCATACCACAATACCAAAATATAGATGTTAAAAACTAGATTGATCCTCTGAAAAGTGTCTAAAATGTCCTAATAGTTCATCATCGCATTCTTAAAAGTACAAGTATGTAAATGTGATTGTGAGTGTATTATGCTGATTTTATTTGGATTTACTATTTGGCAGCAATATTGTATTGAACTGCAAGGCTCTCAAAATGAAAACGTCACAACGATGTAGCATATAATCTTTAAATCAGTTATTTTCACTTTTTTTTTTTTTTTGAAAATTTTGGTGGTAGAAAAATAAATCACATTTATTACATTTATTACTCTAAACATTTTCCTTTAAAAACAAGATACTGGTACCTGACCCATAAAATATTTTCTTTTAATTATGGCTTCTGGCAAAACATTGAAATCTACTGTGATGTTGTTAATTTCCAATGGAGTTAAAATAGTAAGTACAACCCATCTCACATTAGATATTTCTAAGTTACAAGTTATGATCAATTTTTTGCTAAAAAATATGTGTACAATAAGTAAGGCCCACAAAGCCCTGCGCTCAGAACAATATGGCTGCCAATAAGATTCTGAAAAACTGGGTCTACATCCGCGCCCAGCAAGTAAGATAAAAACCTCAGCTCTTGGAGGTCCCTAGCAAAATTTTCATAACATCAGAAATGTATAGCTACATCAGTATCGTTGGTGAGAGATAAATCCATTTTAGGGCTGAATAAACAACCATTAGAAAGCAAATGCTTAAATCAAGAAACAAAATATGCATAACTATATTAGTACACTGTGTTATAAAAATAGATATTTATGAATTTCCAATGAAAAACTGCAGTAATGTTAGAGACTATAAAATATCACCTTTAACTAATTAGGATAGATACAATGGGATTTCATTGGGAATACACTGACATGTCTAGTTTTTTTAGTGTACTTGTAGACAAAATATTATCAAGCCCTGAACTGATCATGATGTAATTGTAAAGAACAGCTGCATTTATGTTTTACATTTTGCTGATTGTTAGCCCTAAAATTCAACATTTACCAATGGCACATAGTTCAGTGATATCCTTATATTTTTGGCACAATATGTTCAAATACAGATATTATTCAACATGAAACTGCAGTTTAAAAAAGACATTAACTAATACCAAAGTAGATTCTGTGGTCTCCCAGACCTCCTTTGGTATCTCTAAAACAACTAATCTAACAACATGTTATCTACTTGTATGAATAATTCAAATACGAAACAACAAATAAATTAATAAATAAACTAACATACAGCTAGATAGATAAATAATTCTAAATTAAATAAATATGTTTGCCTCATGATTCCTGGCATACTTTTTAAGATATAAAAAAATAATTAACATTCATACCTCTGAATATGCATATGGTGCTTTACGTAGCTTTACAAAACATAGATGTACATAAATACACTCTCGAAAATCACAGAGATTTGTCACTCTCAGGTATATTGTCACTTCGGGAATGTGAGAATAGCAGTTTTTTTTTTATTGTATCATACTTTAACTTTTTTTTTTTTTTCAAATATTTATTTACTTACTTTTCAATGCAAATGTCTGCCTTAAATTGCTCTGATATCTGACCGTGATCTGATAGGAAAAGATAAATATTAGTCAAATAAAAAAGGACTATCAAAGAGCAAATGATTGAGCAGATACTGAACAGAATAAGCTAATTTTTGGATCAGAATTATCCTTCCTCTCAATGTGTTTTGCTGGGCCGAGGTCTGGATCTTAGTACTCAAAACAGAGCACTTTAAAACATTGAATTCTCTATTTCAAAACCACCACAAACCCAAAGAGTTACAATGGATCATGTTCTAAAGAATTACTTTTAATTGTGTAAACTTTGTTTTGCCATAACTGAAATAAAGGGAGGCTCAGCTACAATTTGAGACTAATAAGTGCAAACTGAATTGATCGAATCAATTCTTGAGAACAGGAGAATCAAAAGGAATACAAATACTCAACAATTAGCTCTCATCATCCTTGATGCTGCCTCCAAATAGCTACACATGGGAACTGGGTCCGTGCATCTTTTGGTCATTTGACTTTCTACTTAAAAAGAAATAAAGATAAATGAGAAACTGATTGATTTTTCGTTTTTCTGTTTTGTTTAAAAAACGGAAAACGAAAATTTAGCTGGATTTTTTTGTATTTTTTTTTATGGGTATAAAATGAGATTATGCTTTAATATTTGTTTGAATGTGTGGGCGGCGCTGAAACACCCCTTTCAACTCTGTATTCTGTATTCTGCGAGCTCAGTTCATCTTCAACAGCAGAGAAGCGGCAGACAGCAGAGCTTATTAATCCTGCCGATTCTTTGCTAGTGGTGCTTGCAAGATAAAATAATAATAATAATAATAATAATAAAATAACATTATATTTTCAGGCTGCTGCATGTTATTGACAAAGCAGACTTGACAACTTTATTCATAAAACGCCATTTGAATTTTACTTTAGCCTGTGATCTACAACGACATGGAATAAAATATACTACAAATTGTTTGCCTCCTTAATTTATTCTAGGCCATTCAGAAAAAAATAATAATGGGAAAAATCCAACCCACATTTATAATAAAATTTAAAATAAAATAAGTTTTCCCCATAATTAGTCTGCTTTAAGTAGGCTATAGCCTACTTAGAATTATGATCTGAATTCACGAACTCCGTAGATGACAGTATGAATATAGTGATGGTGTGACATCATTACAGATAATGAGTTCAGATGGGAAACAGCATATTTCATGTCGTTGTAGATCATATAGGCCTACAGTAAAATTCAAATGTCATAGAATAAAGTAATTTCGGTTTTGTCAAAAAAAATAAAAAAATAATAATAATATATATATATATATATATATATATATATTTCCGTTTCTTAAACAAAACGAAAAAACGAAAATCAAACTGTTTCTCATTTATCTTTATTTCTTTTTAAGTAGAAAGTCAAATGACCAAAAGATACACGGGCCGAACTGAAACAGACAATGAGAGAGACTTCTCGAGTATCTTTATGTTGATGAAGAGCTTGTCTTCAGTTAGTTTCGGAAGAAACTTTTATCTGTTTTGATGATCTGACATGTGGTAATGAAACACTTACGGTGGTTCAAGTCTGTTCTGCTCAAGTGTCAAAATGCTATGCTGCCTTATTGAAAAGTAAAGGAATAGCTCACCTAAAAATCATCTATTCATCTTAATTTCACTCAAAATATATATGATATTTTGGTTATCTAGCAAGCCGCTGTTTTAGTTTTTGGGTGATCTATTCCTTTAAATCAACAAACCATAAATGACAAATAGAAAAAACAAACAAACAAAACAAAACTGAAAAAAGGATTAAGACATTGCAGATTGTTTCCTGAATGAAGTATTTTTTTCTGAACCCAATTCTTTGGCCCAAAGCCCAGGCAGCAACCAAAAACCACGGTGATAAGTAGTCAACTATCATCTTCCAAACCTTCCCACGCAAAATGTGAGAAAAAAAAATACAATAAAATGTTCGGTGTTTGGCTCAATGGAGTTACTATTTCATCAAGCAGCAGTTGGTATGAGTGTAGAAAATGAGAAAATAGAGGCTTCACTATAATGGTGGGAGGAAATACCACCAAAACACTCTTTCCCGAACATTTCCCTCATTTTTATTCCTGTCATACCTGTAACTCTCTTTTTCCCTCTCACAGAGGTAAGTCGGTACTGTTGTGGCGTGTCTTCCGTGAGGTGCCGTCATCCCGAGGGAGAGCCTTCTGTAGGTTGGACATGGCTGCTGTCTTCTTCAGGTCAATCACGGCGTAGCATTCTCCACGGCGGGAGGACGGAGCTGTTGCGGTGGTGGCAGCCATGCCACGTTTGAGGGGAGGGGGTCTCTGTGGTACTGGAGCCCCTCCTCCATGTCCCGAGCAAATGGAGGGCTCGCCCTCCAGGTCCACCTGGATGTAGTTGAGCTGGCGAGAGGGAGGAGGAGGCGGGTGACAGCTGTGCTGCTCACAGGTGCCACTGCCACGTCCCGCTCGCTGACGTCTGAAGTCGAAGTTGAAAACTCGGTTGGCCCTCTCAGGGGGGTGAGAGTGGGGAGGGCAAGAGTGACGAAGACGTGTTGGAGGCTGTAGCTATTGAGAGTTTGCATGTAAGTACATTTCAGTGTTACTAGTCAATATAAAATTTTAAATAACTTTATACAGACTGAACTTTCAAAGAGCAATAACTAGCCAATTAAATTATTTTAGAGCTAAATAAACATTCACACTAGAAATTTACCTGACATTTCTAAAATAATAATTATTATTGTATTTAATTTGTATTAAAATTTTATTTTAAAATATATATATCTATTTAATTTGTAATTTTATTATATTTGAATGACATTTGATTAATTCATATCAAGGGCACCTCAGTCGTGGTATTGCTGGCCTGAGACTTGAACCCACAACTTTAGGGTTAGGAGTCAAACTCTCTAACCAATAGGCCACGACTTCCAACAACTTTTCTGTATATTTATGACTTCCCAGGCCTGGAAATCTGTATTTTACAATTCCCTGGTATTACCCTGGGATTAGATTTGGCATATTCTCTACATGTATTTGCTCATGCTCTTGTTTACGCACCTGTTCAGTGTTAACATAGTTCTGTAGGGCATCACGATGAATCCCACTGCTGCCACCACTCTCTTGATGGTATCCATTTGGGGTTATGGGGCCTTCGGAATACTCATACTCATCATATTCTTCTTCCTCTTCCTCTTCATATTCGTCCTCATCCTCTTCTTCATCCTGATCCTCTTCTTCCTCACGCTGAAGTGCACGGTATTCCCAAACCGGGGGGAGTGACGGAAGGTTCTCATAGTTGAGCAACGTGGTGCGCCGATGACCACCGACCCCCATTCCCCGGTCACAACCATATCCCTGCGGAGGCAGCGGGGAAGCGTGTGTGTGTGTTAGCGGGAGAGAGTGTGGATGCATGTGTGAGCGGGAATCACCGGTGGTGCTGCTACTGCTACTGGAGCCCAAAGACTGAGATTGAGACACAGTGCTTGGACTCAGCCTTTGCCTACGTGCCCCACGGAGTCCGTTGATATTCTCATATGTCAGCTGGCTTTCCGGACAAGGCTCCATGCTAGGGTGTCGGTGGATTAGATGATGGCAATGGTGGTAAGAGTGTGTGTTGCACATGTGTACAGTCGGAGTCTCCTCTCCTTCTGTTCCGGAGTTGCCATCTGGTGCTCGAAGGGGGTGAGTAATATGGCGATCTCTGTCTCTTTCCATAAGGTGGCGCTGTGCTGGGGTCGGACCTAACATGAACTTCACCTCCTGGGCTCCAGGCTGGAGGAAGACCTGAGGGTCTTTGTGAGGGTCATCCAGGGAGCAACAGTGCATGCTGGGCTGGCCTGGGACTGGGCCCCCACGTATGGTGGTGGTAGTTGAGGTTTCCGGGTAGGTGGTGGGCCGCACTTCGGGCAGGGAGTGGACACAGTGGTGGCTTGAGAGGTCTGTTTCCATGCCCACTGTATTCACATATGTATGGGTCTGGAAACAAATGAGAAAAGGTAGTTAAATTGATGTATAAATGACTGACGACACACTTTTTACCTGGACTACGTTTTGCATTATAAACATTGTAACACCTGGATAAAGATAAAGTGGTCCACTTTTGAAGCACAGGATCTGAGCTGTCCATTTGTAAATAGACTCTTATTACATACGGTCATGATGTATTTCCACAGATGATATTGTAAATCTAAAAGTTTTCTTTATGTTTTTTACTTAATATAAAGTAAAGTAATTTACTTAATAAAAAAGTAACACAACATGCTTTTCAAGTAATGCAAAGCTGCTTGAGCATCCAGATACTTTTTGATGCTACTGTATGTGTGCACGGGCAGGTGTTTGTTCTCACTTGGTCTTCCAGTCCCATGAGGCTGTGTCTGTGATCGTTCGTGAGAGAGGGCTGCGATGAGTCTGCACTCATTGGGTATCCTGGGTATCCATTAGGAAAACCCTGCATCGGGAATGCAGGGGCTACACAAAAAGGCCAAAGCACAGTACACATAAGCAGGCAACATTTAAGTCTTGCTCCTATAAGCTACATTCTGTTGATATGTGGGCAAGATATGTAATCAAGAACATTTTAAATGAGTCGTTACTATCTTTGGCCATGTTGCCTATGACCTCAATGGTCTGTCTAACAAAAGCCAAATGCTAATAAGACTAAAAGCCACAAAACTCCAATTTTGTTTCTTTGGGGTCTTTAAAATAATTATGCATACCTACATAGAATAGCTATGCTTTCAAAAATTCATTATGACTATTTAGGTGAACTGTAACAGTGAAACAAGCATTTTCTGTAAAGCTACTTTGAAACAACATAAAAGCGCTTTACAAATAAACTTTTATTCCAAAAAGCTAAAATGGTGACTAGTTAGATAAATGTTATAAAAATCTTAATGTCAGTGTTATGACAGAAATGTAAATGCTTCATAGCACACCTAAAAATAAAAATAAAGTTGTGAGAGAAATTTAATGATTGGAGTGTGAAAATATGTAAACACAGGTGGCTAGGTGTTTAAATGTGCATGCACTTTTCTACTGCTAAAAAAAGCAATACGGTTGACGTGTGATAATAATTAACTTGTCTATCCATATTTCATAACTGATATCTAACATGATCCCAACTGTTCAAATATTTTGACTGTATTAAAACAGTAAAGACAGAGCAACTGATGAAAACAGTTTTGATTTACACATATATGTAGATATGAAACCCTGTGTGGTCAAGCGTGTAGATATTCCAACTCACTATTGGGTGTCTGTGGAGTTCGAGGCATGTCCATCTCTGGTGCATGCCCAGGCCGGGTCATGATCATGGGCTCCTCCACCACATTGATGCTGTTACATTGCATCAACTCCTGCAGCAGGTTGAAGATCTCTTCTGCACGAGAACACTTGAATGCAAAGATCCCTGTCAAACATGCAAGAAAATAGCAAGAAAAATTAATTAATGCATAGGTGGAGTGTTACTTTCATGCATGGGAGAAAGTGCAAAAATATAGTGGCACGCAAATCCTAAATTAGGATGACAGCATTAAACCAAATCGGTCACACTTTAATTTTGGGACCAAATTCTCATGATAAACTAATTATTTACTATGTCTTTTGACTCAATTAACTCCTAATTTGCTGCCTATTAATAGTTAATTAATAGTTGTTAATTCTAGGTATGGGGTAAGATTAAGGGATTTAAAATATGGTCATGCAGAAATAAATACTAATAAACAGCCAATATGCATGCTTATAAACAACTGGTTAATAGTGAGAAATTGTCCCTAAACAAAAGTGTTACTACCAAAAGATCAAAAAATAGTTCACTGAAGGTTTTGGTATATGCTTTACACACAATTTAGTCTTAAATCTGCACAAAGTAAAAGTAAAAATCATCTCACCTTGTCCTGTCTGACATCGACGGCCACTCTCGAAAGAGAAGAGGTTGGAATCGTAACCGTATCGACGCAGGCAAAGGTATGGCCACCGGATGGCATCACGTTTACGTGTGTGCAGGATGAGCTCTGTCTGTGTGAGCTCCATGGTTCCTGAGCCCAACTCATTTCCCTCATCATCCACATTAGTCACCTGTCAGACATAACAGGTTATTACAGCAATGCTCTCCTAGGCTAACTATTCTCAAATGTTGCACTTAAAATTTATATTTACTGCCACACTGCTTTTTTAAGGTTTGCTTTTATCAGAAAGTGTCTTGTGAAATGCACCTTAAATTTGTTGAGATGGTTGTCTCGGAGAGCGTCTCTATATAGACAGCTCCAGCAGCTCCCCATAGCTTCAGCAGGCCAGCTGAAACCTTAAACAGTAACAGACATATTCTAAATTGCTGGGACTATATGGAGACAACTGAAAGTTAATAAGCAAACATTGTTTTAAGTAAAATAAATAGGTAATGCATGAAGAGATGACTGAAGATAAAAAGAGTGCTTAGATGCTCACCTGGTCCAGGCCATCAGTGGGAGTGATGCTTGTGTCAATCCCAGAATCCTCTGCTGGGTGTCATGGTGGAAGTGGGGTGTGCTGGTAAGAGCATCCAGTTCCAGGGCACAAATGTTTCATTTTTCCTATGAAGCAGAGAAAAAGAAAGGACTTGATGTACAATCCTTTGGGTTTCCTGTCCTCTTTTTCAAAAACGCCTTAGCTGTGATCAAGATACAGGGAATGAAATTGCTCTGTCTCCTCTTGACTCCCGCTGGATAAATAAAATGTAATTACTTTATACTGGGAATCTTTTTCTTAAGTGGAATCAGCCAACAACTGGTTTCAACTTCAGGTCCTATAATATATGCACAGATACTTAGAAAAATAACTGACAGGCACAACTTATATTTCAGGTGGCTTCAGCAAAGAAAATAAAAAAAATCAGTTAATGTGCTATTCCAATTTAAAGGGATAGTTCAGCCAAAACATTTTAAATTCTGTCATCATTTACTCACCCTCAAGATATTTTGAAGAATGTTGGTAACCAATCAGTTGGCGGTAGCCATTAACTTCCACACATTCTTCAAAATATCTTATTTTGTGTTCGACAGGAAGAAAGAAATCCATACAGGTTTGGAACAAGATGAGGGTGAGTAAATAATGAGAGAATTTTAGTTTTTAAATAAAATATCCCTTTAATGTAAACATTATGCTGCCATGTAGAAACACATAGAAAATGCAGTAAAATGCAACTTTTAAGTTAGATTTTTGTATTGTTTTTAATAATATATGAGGTTTTGTGTTATGTTATGAATCTATTGAATCACAGAGTATGCAAATAACTCTGAGTACAGAGTACCATATTTATGCATTGCTGTATTACTGTGTCTGTAGTAAATCTTTACTTAATAGTTAAGGTACTGTAAGGATGCATTATTACATTAAACCCCACAGACAAAAATCCAACAGGTGTCTTTACTTAGTGTGTAATAACCAATAAATCCTATCTAATAGAACCTCTGTCCCAATAAACATGATTTAAAACCCTTTCATTAACTGAATCTTAATTTTATTTGTAAGCATGTCAAAATGAATGGCATTAAACACGGTGAGAGAGAGAGAGAAATTCTTTTTTGAGTTTATGAATGCCAACATTATATTAAAGGAAATGTATAAACTATTAACTAATATATACATGATATAATGATCATATCATATGTTGTCATAGTCATATGTTGTCTGTTTTATGTCTAATATTAATATAAAATTTAACCAGACTCAAAATTAATAATCCAGTGCTCACACTGGTCAATATAGCATCATGAGCATCTCAAAACAACAGTATAAAAGTGTTCAGCAAAATAAAGCATGCACGATTAAATGCAAAAAGTTTAATGATGGAAGATGGCAGCATCTTAAAAGTGTGCCAGACTCTTCATTAACATTCATGTGCAATTCATTCATAAAGTTTGTCATGCACATGAAGGCCCAGTCATAAAGTTGCTTTCCACATACACCCAAACTAACATACAAAGTATATCTAGGTAATGTAGACAGAAAAAGGAAATGATATTGATAATGCATTGAATATATTGATCTGTTGTGAGCATGTCAGTTCATAACATCAGGCCACACAAGAACCTCACACAGCAGTTCGAACCTGAAATCTGATTCTCTGAAGTCTGTTATGCAGGACTTTGGGCACCTGGAAATTTGTGTGGGTTTTTTCTTTCTTTCTGCAGATCATGCAATAACCCAGAAGCTTACATCCGAATCTCGTGCGGCAGGTCTCTCGAATAGACACTGAGTGACAAATAGATGCAACTTGAACGTCTTGTAGCACATCACCGCCAAGAATCAGTCGAAAAAACGGAGAAATGCAGAACAAATCTGCGGGGCTAGCTTTTCTAATGCTCAGACAGAAAAGCAAAGTACAAGTCGAACCAGTAAAAGCAATACTTGCGGTGTTCTAGGAGAAGGTTCGCTGTGTTCCAGCCTTTGTATCAACGTTAGTGTTACACTACCACTAACCGTTTGCAGCTGGATGCTAGTAACTATTGTGCATCAAACACAGCATATTCACGCCAACTAATGAGATGAATGAGAGCAGGATGCGATCGAACTCGCGCTGTAGCCTACCAGCAGAATCAAAACATGTTTAGGCTACTGCAGAACAATTCAGCTGCGGTTGCTACTCACATGTTTGGCAATGCTTGCAATACGAGACGAGAGAGATGAAGGATGCGAACAGCAGTCTACGCTGGATGCTACACCATCGGACTTGTCGGTCGGCGTGGTGGTCGTTTTTGATGCTTATTCTAGTGGCAATACTAAGAAAAAGCGAAATGCGTGAAAATACAACAATAAAGGCAGTTGTTTTCCCCCCGTAACGCCCCCTTGCTGCGGCACGGGCCTCTCTTTGACATTTCCCGACCACCAGGGTGAGAGTTCAGGCAGACAACGAGGGCTGCTGGAGCGACAAGAAGGTAGAATATGCTGGAGGACCAGAAGATGATGATGTGTGAATGTGTTTGAGCATCACACGATGACGTGTTGGCAGCAGCTCTGTTTAAATCCACCTTGCAGTCATTTAAGACAGACGAATCAAATTCCCATTGGATTTATGCGTTCAGCATTCTCCCAAACAGGTGTTTTACTATTAGACAAATGGCTAAAACTTTACTTCTGAATCGCTTGTAATTGTGCCATGTTATTTTGGTTAGAGCGTATAGAAGAAGAATAGAAATTTAGCTACCTAAGTGATGAAAACGTTTAATCTCAGAGCCATTTGTATGAGTTTATGGAAAAATAAGCATGCCCTAGGTCTTATAAAAAGATAATTCAACATTTAGCTTAAAACACAGGTACGTTTTTAGAAATGATGCTACATTTTTAAATACATTTTAGTTTCATACGTTTTGGAAAACACACACACACACACACACATATATATATATATATATATATATATATATATATATATATATATATATATATATATATATATATATATATATATATATTATTTGTACAAATAATAAGGATTTTGAGGGGGTTTCTATGTTTTTCTTAAAAAGGTCAAATATCTGAGGTTAAATTCTGAAAAATATCAGATAACTTAATCATTATTTTCAAAAAAAGTTCTAAAAATGAGAAATATATGAAGAATATATTTATAGAATAAAATATTTAATGTCTCTTTTTGAGGAAACAAGTCTTTTCAAAAATAAGTACAATATTTGAAAAATATTTTATGAATGCTTAAATGTTTTCTTATTTATAATACAGTAAGTTAGGAATGTCCGTCAATCTTATAGCATATCCTTTTTAACCTCAGTCAGGTTAATTTTTTTTTACTGAGGCAGATAATATATAATAAGGAAATGGATCCTGACTGAAAATCTTTTTCAGACAAGGAATACAACTATAGTACATGGATACATCAACATCAGGTATCAATTACATGTCTGTCAGCCTGTAAAAGGCAACAACAACTTTGCTGCAAGTTTGATTGAAGAAGTTAAAGGCATATCAGAGGGATAGAATAAGCTGTTTGTTTTACATGGAGCACATTCCATCATTGTGGCGACCACGTTAGGATCACATGATTTCAAAAACCAATCCTTTCCTGATATCTAAAAATGATGACACATGATATCTAAAATCTCATATTATGGAAGTAAAATGGTAATTCACAATGACATTCTTGTTCAACATTGATGATAATTTATGGATCACCCCTTTCAGGGATTTAAAGGGTTAGTTCACCGAAAAAATTAAAAGTATGTCATTAATAACTCACCCTCATGTCGTACCAAACATGTAAGACCTCCGTTCATCTTCAGAATACAATTTAAGATATTTTAGATTTACCGTATTTTCCGGACTATAAGTCGCACTATTTTCATAGTTTGGCTGGTCCTGCGACTTATAGTCAGGTGCGACTTATTTATCAAAATTAATTTGACATGAACCAAGAGAAATGAACCAAGAGAAAACATTACAATCTATAGCCGCGAGAGGGCGCTCTATACTGCTCAGTGCTCCTGTAGTCTACACTAGAGCTTAAGATCTTTGCCCCGAACCCGATGGGACCCGAGGGGTTCGGTCGGGTTCGGGCTTAATTTATATCATCTTACGCGGGCTCGGGATTGAGCTCCGGTTTTGCGAGGTAAACGAGCGGTCATGTGATGTGTTTCGATTAGAGCGAGAAAGATGCGAAAATGAATGCTGAGTAGGTGTAACGGATGCTTGCATCTGGCGATTACGTTTTTGTTGCAGCAGCAACTAAAGCAAAGTCTGAGGTGTGGAAAAGTTTTGACCATGTTTATAATGAAAATAATGAGTGAATAATGACGCACCATCAGTGAGCGCAGGAACACACTGAAGACATCTACAGTGGATTCAATAATGTTCCTCCACAAAAACATGTAGGCTTAGCCTAATCTCTGTGAGTAAAGGTTTTTCAAATGATAACTAAATATTCATTGAGTCTTAAATGCATAATGTGGACAGAGTATATACGCTAATGTTGGCATTATTCTTTTATTAAATGTCAGCTGCTAGTGGCGAAGCAAATCCGGAGCCTTTATCTTAATTTCGTTATTGCCAAATACCCATCTTAATTAAAAATTTATCTTAATTTAATTTGTTAAAAAGACTAGTTTTTATTGGTGTGTTGGTCCTTTTTATAGGCTAAAGGAGCCTATGCCTATTTAGAGTGCTGAGATGTTAAGATGTCACAGAGGACTTATTTTATTTCTTTATTCCAACTTCCAAGTGGTGTAGTCTACGTTAGTTATTAATAAATAATGTTAAAACATGAATAAATGACTAATTTTTGACAAAGGCAAAAGAGCTGCATGCGTGTGCACATTTGAATAATGTCGGGCTGTAAACGGGTTCGGGCTTTTAAAAAGCTGTCAATCAAAATGTACTTGTCGGGCTCGGGTCCTGTCGGGCCTAACTTTTAAGGCCCGATTACAGCTCTAGTCTACACTGAGTAGCATAGAGAGCCCTCTCGCAGCTGTTGACGGTAATGTTTTCTCTTGGTTCTGAATAAATGCGACTTATAGTCCAGTGCGACTTATATATTTTTTTTTCCTCGCCATGACGTATTTTTGGACTGATGCGACTTATAGTCCAAAAAATACGGTAGTCATAGAGCTCTCAGTCCCTCCATTGAAACTGTGTGCACGGTATACTGTCCATGTCCAGAAAGGTAATAAAAACATCATCAAAGTAGTCCATGTGACATCAGAGGGTCAGTTAGAATTTTTTGAAGCATCGAAAATACATTTTGGTACAAAAATAGCAAAAACTACGACTTTACTCAGCATTGTCTTCTCTTCCGTGTCTGTTGTGAGAGAGTTCAAAACACAACAGTTCAATGATATCCGGTTCGCGAATGAATCACTCGATGTAACCGGATCTTCTTGAACCAGTTCACCAAATCGAACTGAATCGTTTGAATAGGTTCTCATCTCCAATACGCATTAATCCACAAATGACCTAAGTTGTTAACTTTTTTAATGTGGCTGACACTCCCTCTGAGTTCAAACAAACCAATATCCTGGAGTAATTCATTTACTCAAACAGTACACTGACTAAACTGCTGTGAAGAGAGAACTGAAGATGAACCGAGCCGAGCCAGATAACGAACAAAAGATTGACTCGTTCAATGAAGTTGTTTTCTGTCATGGTGGGTCCTTAAGAATTATGCAATGCCATTTAATTTAAACTTGCAAAAAATCTTTAAATCTCATTTAAATTATTCATCTACATACATTAAACAAAGCATTTTGGAAGAATAAAAAAATGTATTATTTATTAAATAACTTACTAATACGAACAGTAAGGTAACTAAGTTATGAACTATAAGGTTTACTTACTGAAGATTAATTTGGTTTAAATCAGACAGTTCAAGCAGGAAGTCATACTTTCTTATCATTATTCTGGCATATTTGAGATGGTGGAGAACAAGAAGGCTGCTCGTGCCCTGGCTTGTTCTGGGACCAGCTGTGGGAATACATTGAAAAGTATATGTTTGTGGAAAAAGATTGCACTCTCTAATCAAAAAAAGACACACATGCTCAGCTGAGATAATACCAGCCCAATTAGCTCTCAATATTCTCATCTGTTATAAAAAGATTACTGTTAGGATTTTATAGTTGCAAGTTTAACAGCTGCATAAATTCACTAAATTTATGTTCACAAAAATATAAAACTATGCAGATATATAGCTAATATACAGAATACATGTTCAACATTTTTTAATATTTTAACATTCTTAAATATTTATATTTTTAATGTTTTGCATAAACCATTTTGAGGAGTTCGAATAATAAATAATAATTGTGCTAAAAACATCTTTATGCGAGTAGTACATAATGCATACACAACACACATTTTCATTTTTTCATTTTTCAATCTTGTGTTTCTGAGATTGGTTGAATTTGAAATTGCTTTCACAAAATAAACACATAACATAATACTGTATAAAGCCATTTGGTTTTTATTTATTAAGCTTGCTTTTCTTTCTTTCTTTCTTTCTTAAAATATTTGACCACAACAAAATTCATAATAAATTCTAATTTGCAATAAAAATTACATTGGATTTTTTTTTTTTTTACATTTAATTAATTTCTTACTTTTATATAACACTGTACTGCAATTCCATTTTAAGAGTAAAAATGGCATTAATAAATCAGTTTCTACGACAGAGGAGTTCACATAACCACTCTAAAATAATGAACTTAACAAATATCTTATATGAACATCTTAATAAAATAGTGTTTTGAATGAATTACAATAAAGCACTGCACATTTCTAATAGCTAGTGTGCACATTACATCACGTCTACAGTCGTGGCCAAAAGTTTTGAGAATTACATAAATATTAGTTTTCAAAAAGTTTGCTGCTAAACTGCTTTTAGATCTTTGTTTCTGTGATGTACTGAAATATAATTACAAGCACTTCATACGTTTCAAAGGCTTTTATCGACAATTACATGACATTTATGCAAAGAGTCAGTATTTGCAGTGTTGGCCCTTCTTTTTCAGGACCTCTGCAATTCGACTGGGCATGCTCTCAAACAACTTCTGGGCCAAATCCTGACTGATAGCAACCCATTCGTGTCACGGCAGGGATCCAATGAGGCACGGAGATAGAACCAATTGCAGGTAAGTCATTTATTAAAGGGTAATCCAAAGGGGTAAACAGTCATGGCAGGGTCAAAACCAGAATATCCAACATAAACAAGACACGAAGACAAGGCAAAGCAAGGCAAGAAGTGACGGACATGAATAAACTTTCAAACATTTAAACAAGGACTCCGTAACACAGACTCAGACAGACCGGGTATAAATACACAGAAGGATAATGAGGGAACAGGAGACAGGTGGGGAACAATCAATTACTAAACAAGAGGAAGGTGACCAAATAAGGGAACAGGAAGTGATAAGGAGAAAGACACCGTGAGAAAGGAGGACACCTAGTGGAAACCCAGGGAACACAACCCAGACACTGTGACAATTCGTTCATAATCACTTCTTGGAGTTCGTCAGAATTAGTGGGTTTTTGTTTTTGTTTGTGAGGATTGACCACAAGTTCTCAATGGGATTAAGATCTGGGGAGTTTCCAGGCCATGGACCCAAAATTTCAACATTCTGGTCCCCGAGCCACTTAGTTATCACTTTTGCCTTATGGCACGGTGCTCCATCGTGCTGGAAAATGCATTGTTCTTCACCAAACTGTTGTTGGAAGAAGTTGCTGTTGGAGGGTGTTTTGGTGCCATTCTTTATTCATGGCTGTGTTTTTGGGCAGAATTGTGAGTGAGCCCACTCCCTTGGATGAGAAGCAACCCCACACATGAATGGTGTCAGGATGCTTTACTGTTGAGAATATGACTTTGCCCCAGTCCTCAGCAGTCCATTCATTATACTTTCTGCAGAAGATCAATCTGTCCCTGATGGTTTTTTTTTGGAGAGAAGTGGCTTCTTTGCTGCCCTTCTTGACACCAGGCCATCTTCCAAAAGTCTTCGCCTCACTGTAAGTGCAGATGCGCTCACACCTGCCTGCTGCCATTCCTGAGCAAGCTCTGCACTGGTGGCACTCCGATCCCGCAGCTGAATCCTCTTTAGTAGACGATCCTGGCGCTTGCTAGACTTTCTTGGACGCCCTGAAGCATTCTTTACAAGAATTGAACCTCTTTCCTTGAAGTTCTTGATGATCCTATAAATTGTTGATTTAAGTGCAATCTTAGTAGCCACAATATCCTTGCCTGTGAAGCCATTTTTATGCAACGCAATGATGGCTGCACGTGTTTCTTTGCAGTTCACCATGGTTAACAATGGAAGAACAATGATTTCAAGCATCACCCTCCTTTTAACATGTCAAGTCTGCCATTCTGACCCAATCAGCCTGACATAATGATCTCCAGCCTTGTGCTCGTCAACATTCTCACCTGAGTTAACAAGACGATTACTGAAATGATCTCAGCAGCTCCTTTAATGACAGCAATGAAATGCAGTGGAAATGTTTTTTTGGGATTAAGTTAATTTTCATGGCAAAGAAGGACTATGCAATTCTTCTGATGATCACTCTTCCTAACATTCTGTAGTATATGCAAATTGCTATTATAAAAACTTAAGCAGCAACTTTTCCAATTTCCAATATTTATGTAATTCTCAAAACTTTTGGCCACTACTGTACAAGTAAAAACATACTGCATCTGTCACAGAAACAGTCTATGAAACACATGAAGATAGCCTACTGAGGGAGTCGTGCTCATGGTCTGTAGGCTACATTCTGCATGTTTGCACGTTTCCTTGGTGCTCTTACACAGCTAGAACAAGGGAATACTAATTTCCATGAGCTCTTTGTGTTCTTTTGCATATAATATTCACGCTAGCACATTATTTATTAAATCTATATACGTATACACACACATTTCAACAAATATTCATATATTTATTGTCAGTGAAGGGGTTTTGTTGTCGTTTTTGAGGCAGTTAACGGTTCGTCTTCGATTATACCAGCACTTTTTGCCCTTGTGATATTTGACACATTTGGGAAAGCTAATTTTCAAAACTGACATCTGTTCCAGCGCAGCGCCGCGTTGATCTACTTGAACACATTTTTCAATTGTTACTATGCTAAGTGATCGTTTCACTATGGAAGGCCAAGAGGGTCAAATTCACGTGAATTATAACGCATCAACAACACGTTAAATACGTGTATTTCACACGTAAACAACACGTATTTAACGCGTTAAATACGTGTTGTTTACGCGTTAAAAATCAGCGCGTATTTAACGTGTATTTCACGTGTTAAATACACGTTAAATACACGTGAAGTACGCGTTAAAAATCAGTTTGAACGGGTCAATGTCATTGGCTGCTGAGGACTAGGGTCAAACCACTTCTGTGAGCTTAGAGGGGTGTACCATTCATAGACAGGCAATCACCATTTAACATGCTATAGATCAGCTTATTCAGCCTTATTATTTAGGCAGTTGCCTTGCCTTATTATTTAGTCTTTTTTTATATAGCCTATAGAAATACTATATTTAAGTTTCAGTTTTATGAAAAATTTATTTTTTACCACTCATGCCTTTTTGTAAATAAACACATTAGTGGATATTTTAGCTTTAATATTGGTCACTCTTAAAGGGTTAGAAGTAAAGCAACAAATCTGTTACATGGATGGTAACTGTAAAATTATTACTGAAATATAATTAGTAATTAGTTACACTACTAGTTAATGCAAAAGTAATATAATTAAAATAACTAAATTACTAGTAACTACTTACTGCTCAACTCTGACTTTCAGTAAAAAAAACTATATATATTTGGACATTCTCCTGCTGAGAAATAACTGATAAAAATGTAAGAAAAAAATTTAGTGTTCAAAAGAAATTATTTATATCCGTCTTATTTGATATTCAATATCTCAGGACATAAATAAGGTTAGTTAAAGTGTATCTGTTTCAAATGTTTTGGTGATAGTTTAAGACTTAAGTTAGCATCAAGCATTAAAATTTGTGTGGGGGAAATAGTTACAATGGAGGTAAGCAATCAATTCAGGTTTAAGATACAAACCATTGAAATCAATATCTGTCTTTAGAAAACAATCATCTTAGTAATAAACAGCTTTTATTGTGCTTACATTTACAGCTATCGCCAGCAGGTGGCACTTATTGAAACCTCTTTTTGTTCAGCAATTTTGCACTTTTTGTTTTGTGATTATGCACTCATCAGACAATCAGTAATTAGGTACACAGGTGATGTTATAAGACATAAGCATTTAAGACTTTCAGGATTAAAATGAGAGCTTGTACTAGGGTCAGGACAACAGAAGTATTCTACTGCTACCACCATACCACCGTGAACCCCCCCCAACCCCCCATCGCATCCATATTACTAATCATATTTTTCAAACTGCTGAATTAAAATCAAGAAAAAATAGATATCATTTGAAAGCTTAGAGTCTGAGCATTACAATGCATATAGCATGTTGATCAACTCAAAAATAGTGCCAAGTTATTTGCTGAGAAAAATAATAATAATCATTTTGCCATGTACTCTAATATTTATAAAAATATCACACAACTCGGATACTCATGTGCCATATGTCATCTGAAAGGTCTCATGAAGTAGAATAAAACAACAGGGTTCTAGGCTAATTTTTTGCACTTGTGACACTAGTGCGCCTAATTTCTTTCTTACAAGTCCACTTTTTTTTAAATCGCTGTCCATATAAACAGTATTGACTTGTAGCCTAAAAGATTAACTAACAATCTGGTCAACATAATGTTCTTTATTTGAAGCACAATTCTACAAGAAAGGTAACTTACTGAAAAAGTTTTGGTGCTTAAAGTGTTTCACTGAGGTGAAATTTAAACTTAAAACATCTCAAGATATATGAAATAAAAAGAAAATCTAAATTAAGGGTTTTAAGGGCTTCAAACTGAACATCTCATGGCTCAATGTCTTATGGACTATCCTCCACTGCAGTCACATGCCCCTCGGATGGCCAACTCCTGTAGTTTGGCCTTCTTGATCTTTGGCCTTGGCTTATCCAGCTGTTCACACTCTCTCTAGCATCAAAATCTTCCAGACTTGGCCCTCTACACTGATTCTTATCAGATCTTCACTGTGTCTGAAAAAATGGGACAAATCAGACAAACCTGTCTGATTTGAACAGGTGAACAGTCCCTAAACAGCTTGTACTTATTGGATCAGCTATTAAAATAGTTCAGTTTTGTATGTAATAGCAAAGTGATTATATTTTGTTAATATAATATATTTTATTAAGTTAAGTTAGAAAAGCGTTTGGAGCATTTTATGTTTGTTAAATATAAGTTTTAGGTTTTTTTAAGTAACGACCAAGCTGCCAGCGGCAGACAGTGAGCCAATGTTTGATCAATTTAGCCTTCTCAAATCATCACGACTTACCTAAAATAAAATCTATAGATATAAAACAGTTGAAGCATATGACAATGTTTAAACGTTAGACCCAGATAAATGTAAGCTATATCCAATAGTTTGTGAGGAGATGCTTCAGGACAGGGAGACGGCAGCATGATCACTTGCATTTTTTTCCGTGGATATGCCTCATTTTTGCTCATAAAGGTAAGAGTAATACATTATTCGTAACTGCACACACAATATCAACAAAACAGTTGCTCGTTCTGCCGTGTTGTCTTTAATAGGAGTACAAAAATTAACCGAAACTCAGTGAAAACATTTATATAAATATATATATATATATATATATATATATACATATATATATATATATATATATATATATTAGGGGTGTAACGGTTCACAAAATTCACGGTTCGGTTCGATACAATACACTGGTGTCACGGTTCGGTTCGGTTCGGTACATTTTATATACAGCAAAAAGAAAAAATTGGCAGATAAATTTCCTTGATTTTTAAAAAATGTTTTATTTATTAAAACTAACAACGTATTTTTTTTTTTACATTGAAAAATGATGGAGCTATTCTTTACCCATCTTCTATGGTGTTTTCTTTAAAACAGCTCCTTATAAAAAAAAAAATGAAAATGTTATATTAGTTATGAACAAATACAAAGATGTAACTTTTTATATGGAACTCTATAACTCTTTATATTGACTGTGTTTTTACTCAATTGGTTCTCTATAGGGCTTATGTTTTTTTGAACAAAGCAGCCTACCAAACGCCGTGGTGATGTCTTTTGCCCTGTTTGAATCCATTGGAAATGTCTGTCTAAATGCTGCGGGGATAGTTTTCACGCGTGTATGTTTCTCCTTTTTTCCGTCTTTTCCCAGATACTGACACACTAAGGTGATGTCGGCATAAATGAGTTGACATGTTTCAAGTATTCCCGCTGGTGTTTTTTTTTTTTTTTTGTATTCCCGCTGGTGTAGGCTACCCTAGATGCGACATATCGTTGTTTTTTTATCCACCACTCTCTTTCCATCACCATTATAGCTTACAGGGAATCCAAAGTGCACTCAAACACCAGACCTGTTGGTTATTGGAGGATCTTCTATTTCTGGTCTGTTAAACGCATTGGCCATTTTGCAACGAGCCTTCAGCGCGTACTGAGTGAGCGAGCGCCTGACTGAGTAGCCTAACATAAACATATAAGTTGGTGTTTTTTTCTTCTTCGGGGGTGTCAGGGGCGTTGCCTGTTACGTCATTTGGGTTATCGGGCTACCTTGTTGAACGCATATCATTATATTTCACAATTTTTTTTATTTTCCAAATATAATTAATTAGTCCAACGAACCGTAAAATACCGCGTACCGAACCGAAAGCCTCGTACCGAACGGTTCAATACTAATACGCGTATTGAACCGTTCAGTCCATAATGCGTACCCAGACAGCAAGCCAACATTGAATAAACATTGTTTTTCCATCTGAATCATCATTATGGTTGATATTGAAATTTCAATGCAAAATAAATGTTGAATCACCATTACAATATCGATGAAAACCTGATGTTATTAATGTTGATGGCAACAATATTGGAACAACATTGATCTATAGTTATCTTTATGATTGATTAAGCATTGATATTTGGTTACCGGGTGATCCCTGAATGTTTTGAAAAGTCATTGATTTATAGTGGACAGAGAAACGACGCGGTTGTTGAAAAGTCATCGAAATATAGTTGACCGGGAAATATGATTGAAAATGCATCGAAATATAGTTGACCGGGAAATATGATTGAAAATCCATCGATTTTTGGTTGACCGGGAGATCAACGGGTAGTATACCCAACGTACTGCACCGGAAACAGCTCATTTCTGGACCCTTGGCACAAGCGTACAGGTAAGCTTGCTTAATGTTCGATATTAATAAATTGTACCAAATCAAATACTAGGCTGATTTTTAACTTGATGGTTAGTGTAGTAACCGACGCAGTGCTGCAGTCACTGAAATTGATTTTTGGCATAGCCCACATACCGGTACTTCATAATAGAAACATCTTGCAGCACGAATGTACCAATACAAATAAATATAACATCTCCAGTTATTTAGCTGAGCATCAATTGTACGTTAGTACAATAAGTTTAATTTAATAAGAGGCGATCTAGAGTTGAAATGTTTTATTTTTTATTATTTTTTATCAAGTGATCAAAGTGTTTGTTGTCGCTGCGATCAGTGGCCCGGATGCTGTGTACAGTCTGCACTGTATCAGGTCTGCACTCGGACACGCGCTTCAATCCGTTGTGGAGACGGTCTATTCGTTCCGGTGAAATTACTAAACATAAATATACACAAACGTATCCCTGTCTGATATACAACAACTGATAAACATAATCAGTTTTGATAAATAAATTAAAAAAAACATACGAGTGTGGGTTAAAACCGAGCGCCAACCTCCCGCTCTCTCTCGTGAGGCCAATAAGGAAGTGACTAAAACTGCAATTCATCGACTGGCCGCTTGAGGCTGGCTGCAAAAGGGAGTCAGTTCCATAGACTCCCCATGTTAAAATGCCAAACTTTACAGCAGGAAAAAACATGTTTACAGCCTGGTTCAAAAAATGATTTTGGTCTAAATAGCTAATTTTGCCCTTCATGACAACTGTGAGGGGGGTGAATTTTTTTATAACTCATCCGTTTAAATTATATTAAGACTTGAAGTTCTGCATAATTAAGGGCGTAGCCACTTGAGTAACAGGTGGATTGCCGCTGCTGACACTGCCGTCGTGCTAGGTGGGTGTGGCTACAGCAACTAGCTCCCGCCTTTTTGCCCATTTTTGATTGTCCGGGAGAGTCGCGCGGTGACGCGCTGCCAAGATGGCGACGGCCCGCTCTACACACTTTAGGCTTCAAAAACACACTTCAGGAGTCTACGGGTGACGTCACGGACACTACGTCCATGTTTTTATACAGTCTATGGTTAAAACCCAAACCCGGACCTCTGACATGCTAGGCAAAAGTTCGATCACTGAAACATTTGAGCTGACAAACAGATATATTGTAGCTTGATATTCACTATAGGAAGAAAGTGCATCATAAAAAATAGGATATTTTAGCATTAAAATCCCTTTAACATTTATGGTGATCTGAGGGTGCGGGGGAGTGCTGTTAATGAGGCGTAATTCATAAGCTTTAATGAGAATTGTATATTTTATAGGCCTACATTAAAGTTTATTTCGTTTTTTATATTTTACATTTATTTCTTGAATGCTACTATTACATCAACTGTAGCTGAAAAAAATAAACCACTGTATATTTAATTTGTATATTATGTTGTTTATATGAAACTTTCTTTGTTTTTATATTTTTAATAACAGATTGGTTACCTGAGTACATATGTATAAAGTACAGTTACACTGTATGATTGTGAATTTTAATTGCTGTTTTTAACAGAGATTTTCGACTTTTCAGTTCTTTTACAGAACACTATTGCACACAAAGTAAGCAAAACAACATTTTTTATTTCATTTTATTTTATTTCTGCAAACAACTTGCACCACTTGCAATAGCTGTCCAAGGAGGTGAAGGACCTGTGAGAGGAGTTTAGGCAATTCCGCCAGTCCTGCAGGTGTGGACAATTGGAGTCTGTGGTACAGCCACTGTCGGAGCCCTTGGAGCTGCCCTTCCACACCATGGAGGCCCTGGACTATGCAGAAGAGACACTGTTAAATGGCACAAACCGACAGGCAATGGTAGTTTTAGTTACATCATTATTCTGTCAGAAAACTTCACTGATATGCACAACTTCCTTAAACTGCCTGACCTTTATGACAGTAGACTCATGGGTTAATTTCACATTTCACATTTCAATATCTCCTTAAAACTGCTGTTTTTTCAGTATGCCTTTATCAATCCAAGTTACATTCAGACTGAAAAAAATAATAATTCTGCACAGACCAAATTGGCTGAAAATTATGTTCGATCTTGAAGCACTGTATAGAGGGGTGTTTCACCAAAGCGGAATCAAGAAATCCAAGACCTTGAGCTGTTTTTACTCGGGAGTTACATAAGGTCACTGTAGCTAGCTTTGCACTGTTGAATGCCCACACCATTCATTTCCTATGGCTGTGCTACATGACTATAAGAAAGGGAGTCATAAGCAGATTGTGCATTAGCCTACATCTGAGATATTATGAGCTGTTGACTGTAATGGCAATAAATATTTGCCGTGATCAACAAATACTTTTTGGTCTCCTGATGCCTTATTTTTGCATGCTTTAACCATCCAGCTACAGTCTGTAGATGACGGGAGAGTACGCTTTGGCAGGGGAGGGACAGACATTAAGGGACAAATACATTGCGTTTACTGCTAAAATATACGAGATTGGTGAGGAAGAAGAAGAATGTCAGTAACCAGACAGTTTTTGGTCCCATTGACTTCCATAGTAGGAAAAAATGTATACTATGGAAGTCAATGGTACCAGAAACTGTCTGGTTACTGACATTCTTCTAAAGAAGGATTAAGAGATCCGCTGAATGGATTCGAAAACGATAAAACTCAACTGTTTAACTTTGGGGGAGTTGTAAAATGAGCCTAAAAAAGTGGAGTATCCCTTTAACGCTGCAAATTTGTAATACTTTGCCAGACTGCTCATCTCGCCACCATTGGAGGGACTACCCTAGAGGTGAGGGTCCGCCGTATGATGGCACACCAGTTGTCGAATGATCTGGCTTCAAGACTGAACTGGGCTGGAAAAAAGAACAAGGAGCCTACCAAACAAAAACGTCCCTTTAAAGAGTTGGCACTCTGCCGATCTTTGTTTGGTAAGTCCTGCTCCATTTTCAATCACCATTATATTATCAATCCTAGCCTGCAAGCCAAAGGGCCTTAATGCACACCCCAACTCACCCCATGCAGCACCTATGGAAGGCCAAGAGGCTCAAATTCACGTGAATTTTAACGCGTCAACAACACGTTAAATACGTGTATTTCACACGTAAACAACACGTATTTAACGCGTTAAATACGTGTTGTTTACGTGTTAAAAATCAGCGCGTATTTAACGTGTATTTCACGTGTTAAATACACGTTAAATACACGTGAAGTACGCGTTAAAAATCAGTTTGAACGGGTCAATGTCATTGGCTGCTGAGGACTTGGGTCAAACCACTTCTGTGAGCTTAGAGGGGTGTACCATTCATAGACAGGCAACCACCATTTAACATGCTATAGATCAGCTTATTCAGCCTTATTAATTAGTCTTTTTTTCTTTTCTTTTTTTATATAGCCTATAGAAATAATATATTTAAGTTTCAGTTATATGAAAAATTTATTTTTTACCACTCATGCCTTTTTGTAAATAAACACATTAGTGGATATTTTAGCTTTAATAGTGGTCACTCTTAAAGGGTTAGAAGTAAAGCAACAAATCTGTTTTATGGATGGTAACTGTAAAATTATTACTGAAATATAATTAGTAATAAGTTACACTACTAGTTGATGCAAAAGTAATATAATTAAAATAACTAAATTACTAGTAACTACTTACTGCTCAACTCTGACTTTCAGTAAAAAAAACTATATATATTTGGACATTCTCCTACTGAGAAATAACTGATAAAAATGTAAGAAAAAAATTTAGTGTTCAAGAGAAATTATTTATATCCGTCTTATTTGATATTCAATATCTCAGGACATAAATAAGGTTAGTTAAAAAGTGTATCTGTTTCAAATGTTTTTGTGATAGTATAAGACTTAAGTTAGCATCAAGCATTAACATTTGTGTGGGGAAAATAGTTACAATGGAGGTAAGCAATCAATTCAGGTTTAAGATACAAACCATTGAAATCAATATCTGTCTTTAGAAAACAATCATCTGAGTAATCAACAGCTTTTATTGTGCTTACATTTACAGCTATCACCAGCAGGTGGCACTTATTGAAACCTCTTTTTGTTCAGCAAATTCTGCACTTTTTGTTTTGTGATTATGCACTAATCAGACAATTTTTTTAAATTTATTAGTTTATTTATCAGGGACAATGCAGCGCACATTGTTACATACATAATTATCATAGACAAAGCCATAACAAAATGTGTAAATGTGTTACATAAAAGGTTTCTAGCCAATAGGCTAATTTGCAACCCCAGTCCCTGGTCAGGCCTTTCTAAAAACATATACCAAATATAAACTACGTAGTGTAAACTACACAATCATGCAACAAATACCTTATAAACACTAACATTAACATTTTACACAATCCCGACCACATTACACAACACAACACATCACATCTAGCAGACAATACATTGCCACAACACATTGACAACAGGGTCAGGACAACAGAAGTATTCTACTGCTACCACCATACCACCGTGAACCCCCCCCAACCCCACATCGCATCATTATTACTAATCATATTTTTCAAACTGCTGAATTAAAATCAAGAAAAAATAGATATCATTTGAAAGCTTAGAGTCTGAGCATTACAATGCATATAGCATGTTGATCAACTCCAAAATATTGCCAAGTTATTTGCTGAGAAAAATAATAATAATCATTTTGCCGTGTACTCTAATATTTATAAAATTATCACACAACTCGGATATTCATGTGTCATATGTCATCTGAAAGGTCTCATGAAGTAGAATAAAACAACAGGGTTCTTGGCTAATTTTTTTCACTTGTTACACTAGTGCGCCTAACTTTTTTCTTACAAGTCCACTTTTTTTAAATCGCTGTCCATATAAACAGTATTGACTTGTAGCCTAAAAGATTAATTAACAATCTGGTCAACATAATGTTCTTTATTTGAAGCACAATTCTACAAGAAAGGTAACTTACTGAAAAAGTTTTGGTGCTTAAAGTGTTTCACTGAGGTGAAATTTAAACTTAAAACATCTCAAGATATAAGAAATAAAAAGAAAATCTAAATTAAGGCAAGGCAAGGCAAGGCAAGTTTATTTATATAGCACATTTCGTACACAATGGTAATTCAAAGTGCTTTACATAAAAGAAAGTAAAATAGTAATGAAGAAAAATAATAACAAGAATAAAATAATCAATTTTAAAACTTTTAAAATTATTAAAACTGTACTTATTTAAAATGAATTTAAAACAGTTAGAAAATGATTTTACGTAAAATTAAATAAAAAAAAACAGTGAAAATATATATTGCAATCAGTTTGGACATTGCACAGTGCTCATTCAATAAATGCACAGCTAAACAGATGAGTTTTAAGTCTAGATTTAAATGTGACCAGTGTTTTAGCACATCTGATCTCTTCTGGAAGCTGATTCCAACTGCGGGCGACATAGTAACTAAAGGAGGACTCCCCTTGTTTTGTGTGAACCCTTGGTATTTCTAACTGACTTGATCCTAATGATCTGAGTGCTCTGTTAGGTTTATATTCAGTGAGCATATCTGCAATATATTTCGGTCCTAGGTCATTTAGTGACTTATATACGATTAAAGTATTTTAAAATCAATCCTAAATGTAACTGGAAGCCAGTGTAAGGACCTGAGGACTGGTGTGATATGCTCATATTTTCTGGTTCTAGTCAGAATCCTAGCAGCAGCGTTCTGGATGAGCTGCAGCTGTCTAATGGTCTTTTTGGGAAGGACGGTGAGGAGCCCATTACAATAGTCCACCCTGCTGGTGATGAAGGCATGAACAAGTTTCTCCAAGTCTTGGCTGGAAACAAAAGATCTAATTCTTGCAATGTTTTTTAAATGATAGTATGCTGATTTAGTTACTGCTTTGACATGACTATTGAAACTAAGGTCTGTCTCCAGAATCACACCAAGATTCCTGACTTGATTTTTAGTTGTTTGACCTCTAGAGTTAAGGTATGCATTCACCTTGAACACTTCATCTTTGTTTCCAAATGCAATGACTTCAGTTTTTTCCTTGTTTAACTGAAGAAAGTTCTGGCACATCCAACTATTAATTTCATCAATGCATTGGCAGAGGGAGTCAATGGGGCTGTAGTCATTTGGAGATAAGGCTAGGTAAATCTGGGTATCATCAGCATAGCTGTGATAGGCAATTTGGTTCTTTCTCATTATTTGACTTAGGGGAAGCATATACAGGCTAAACAAGAGCGGTGCAAGAATTGACCCTTGTGGGACTCCGCATGTCATGGACGTCCACTTAGACTTATGCTCTCCTAGACTCACATAATAACCTCTCCCTTCTAAGTATGACCTGAACCATTTGAGTACCATCCCAGAAAGCCCGACCCAGTTTTCCAATCTCTCTAGTAGTATGTTATGATCTAGCAATACAAGCACAGATATTTTGCCAGAGTCACAATTTAAGCGAATATCATTTATTATCTTAATGAGTGCTGTCTCTGTGCTGTGATGCGGTCGAAAACCAGATTGAAAATTGTCCAGGTATCCATTTGAGTTTAAGTATTTGTTCAGCTGATTAAAAACGACCTTTTCTATAATTTTACCTATAAAAGGAAGATTAGATATTGGTCTAAAATTGCTCAAAATGGTGTCATCAAGATTGCTCATTTTCAGGAGGGGCTTAACAACTGCATTTTTAAGGAGTTTGGAAATGTCCCAGAAAGAAGTGAGGCGTTCACCACTTCTAAAAGATCTGCTTCTAAGCAGTTAAAAGGAACACTCCACCGTTTTTTGAAATAGGGCTTATTCACATTATTTCCTACATTTAGATAGATGGGCAAATGCATTTTTGTGTCAGTGCATGCATTGTTTTAGTTTGACTGGGTCGGCGTTAGCTTAGCTTAGCACAATGAATGGAATCCTTTGTTGCCAGCTAGCATGGCCTGAGTAAAAGTGATCAAAAAATTAAAAAAACCCCACCTAATTACTTCTTGTGGCCTGCGTATTCACAACGAGTACAAATAGCGATCCAGATTAACACTAGGCGATTTCCTAGGCAGATATTGACTTGGGACTATATTATGGGGAAGCACAGGCGAAGCACTGCTACTTCAGCGCAGAGATATCACGCAACACAGAGATATAACGCAACACATGAAATCATCTCGGTTACGTATGTAACCTTGGTTCCCTGAATAGGGAACGAGATGCTGCGGTGACGTCACCACGTATGGGAACACCTTCGGTGTGACAAATGTCTGAAGCCCTATACCATCCCGCCAATCCTATTGGCCAAATAGCGCGTGGCACCGCCCAGCATGCGTAGGCATATATATACCTGGTGCCGCGCGCCATTTACCTCAGATTTCATGACGAAGAAGAGAAGAAAGCTATCAAGGTATGGCACGGCCAGAACCGCAGCATCTCGTTCCCTATTCAGGGAACCAAGGTTACATACGTAACCGAGATGTTCCCTTTCATAGGTCACTTCGATGCTGCGGTGACGTCACCACGTATGGGAACGCTATACCATCACGCCTGACGTACCTGATAGCTTGGATCCAAGGAAGCATCTGCTCAAGCGGAGAGAACCCGGGAGCCAGGAGCCATCCTCACATCCACACTGTAAGACCTGATAAAAGTGCTCGGTGAGGACCAGCCTGCCGCAGCACAGATATCATTCAAAGAAGATCCACTGAGAAAGGCTTGAGAAGAAGCCACTGCTCTTGTGGAATGACCTTTTACTCCTAAGGGCGAAGCGAGCCCGCGCGCCTCATAGGCCAAGGAAATAGCCTCCACCAGCCAATGGGACATGCGCTGTTTCGTAACTGCATGGCCCTTATTCTTATGTCAAAAACAGACAAACAGCTGGTCAGACTCACGCCATGGGGCAGTGCGATCCACATAAGTCTTCAACGCCCTCACAGGGCAAAGACTTAGATCTCCAGACTCTGTCGCAGCAGGAGAAAAAGCCTCCAGGACCACCTGCTGAAAATGAAAAGGATTAGACGCGACCTTAGGAACATAATTAGGCCTAGGTCGCAACAACACTTTCACAGAGCCTGGTGCAAACTCCATGCACGAGGGTGAGACAGAGAGAGCCTGTAAATCCCCAACTCTCTTGAGGGAGGATAAAGCCATGAGAAGAAGTGTCTTCAGAGTCAGGAGCTTATCCGATACAGTTTCCAGGGGCTCAAACGGATGCCCTGACAAACCCAGTAACACAATGGATAAATCCCATGAAGGAACTCGCACAGGGCGGAAAGGTCTCAACCGTCGCGCACCCTGTATAAAGCGAGAAACCAGTGGATGACGACCCACTGAAACACCACCTATATGCTCATGGTGAGCTGAGATAGCTGCCACATAAACCTTCAGGGTGGCTGGTGTCAATCCCTCCGAAAAACGGTCTTGAAGAAACTCCAGTACTGAAGCCACAGGGCAGTAAACTGGATCCACATCATGAGTTTCACACCATGTCATAAACAGTTTCCACTTGAAAGCATATAAGCGTCTCGTAGAAACTGCTCTAGAGTTCAGTATAGTCTCGGTAGTTTCAGCAGAAAGACCGGGACATATCAACTCACTCCGCTCAGAGGCCATGCCCACAGGTTCCACAGATCTGGCCTCGGATGCCAGATCCGTCCCTGTGCTTGCGATAATAAATCCCGTCTGAGGGGAATCTCCACCGGAGAGCCGCTAACAGATTGATGAGATCCGCAAACCACGGCTGTGTGCCATCGCGGAGCCACGTTGAGAGAAGCACATGACGGCCGGTCAGTAGACTCGAAAAATACTGGAGAGCCAGAAAAACCGCCAGTAATTCCAATTTGTTTATGTGCCAGCTGCGTTGTGCCGCTGTCCACACTCCGTGGGCTGGGCGCCCCTGACAAACAGCTCCCCACCCGGTCAAAGACGCATCTGTCGTGACAGTCTCTCGGGAAGCACAAATTCCCAGCCGAACCCCGGTGAGGAGAAATTCGTCTGATGTCCATTGTTTTAACGACATCACACACCTCCGCGTCACCGAGATCGTTCGATGCGGAGAACAACGGGGTGAAATATTCTGTCGTTTCGTCCACCACTGAAACGGGCGCATGTAAAGCAAACCCAGATGAATCACGGGAAGCGCCGCCGCCATTAGACCTAGTAGTCTGAGGCACAGTCTCACTGTCACTGTGTGACCCGCCCTGAAGTGCTGAACGCATGACGTAATCGACTGAGCGCGCGGGACAGAAAGCTTTGCTGTCATCGCGCGAGAGTCCAATTCTATTCCCAGAAAGGTAATCCGTTGAGAGGGGATTAATACACTTTTCTGGAAATTTGTGCGTAAACCCAGGCTGTGTAAATGATTCAGCACAATATCTCGATGAGAGTGTGCTTGAGTCTGAGATTGCGCTAACACCAGCCAGTCGTCCAGATAGTTTAACACACGGACGCCCCGGAGCCACAACGGGGCCAGAGCTGCGTCCATGCATTTTGAGAATGTACGGGGAGCTAGCGCTAAGCCAAAGGGAAGAACGCGGTACTGATACGCTTTGCCCTCCAAAGCGAATCTGAGGAACTTCCGGTGTCTCTCGATGATCTGAATATGAAAATAAGCATCCTTCAGATCGATCGTGACAAACCAGTCGTTTGGTTGAATCTGAGACAAAATAGAGTTTACCGTCAACATCTTGAATTTGCTCGACCTGAGTGCAAGATTTAGACGGCGTAAATCCAGAATGGGTCGTAATCCGCCGTCCTTTTTTGGTACCACAAAATAACGGCTGTAAAACCCTGACTCCATCTGAGAGGGGTGTACTTCTTCTATAGCCCCTTTGCTCAGTAGAGCTAACATTTCCTGTCTCAGCACCGCCATGTCCATCGGTTTCATCACCGTGGAGAGAATTCCGCGGAAAGGGGGCGGGCCTTTCCGAAACTGAATGGTGTATCCGTGACAAATTGTGCGTAACACCCATTGAGAAATGCCGGGCAAGCGTTCCCACGCGGCCCGAAACAATATTAGCGGTTTCAACATGTTCGTTTCCTGCAACGCTGTTGCACACATAGAAATGTCCGGGCACGAAAGACTCACGGAAGTATATGCATAGCAGGCGTTGTATCTCATTGTACGTAATCCTGAAACGTGTCCACGACAGGAATTAGGCCAACAGATTGAGCATCGGGCTCTGCCGCTAGCGAAACAGCGGCGGCTGAGCGAGCCGTCATGACGGGCCGTTCGATGACGACCCTTTGAAGCGCTCCTCGAGCTCTGAAAACTGGATCGTGCATAGTGTCTGAGGAAGCGATTGGTGTTCCAGTTCGCTCCAATGCTGTTCGAGGCACTGTTTGCGGCGAAACAGTCAGGGTTTGAGCGTGGGGACTGCAATGAGAGTGTTGGATGCGCGAAAGCGGTCCAACAGCGCTCTCTAGCGGAGGGCACAGTCCCTGGCAGGCAGCGAAAAAATCAGGAGCTGCTGTTAGGTGCCCGAGAACGAGAGGCATTGGCCGTCGAACTCAGGTTCAACCTTTTTCGCTGGCGTTGTTGAGCCGGTGGAACAACCCTAGGGCCCCAGTCCTTGCGAGGGGGCGCCATAGGTGAAGGCTCTTCCCGAGAGGGCACTCGCTGGCGGTGAGAGGAGGTTGAGCGAGAACGCGCGGGCGCCTGACGGCGTTCAACCTCTCTGGGTCTGTGGGGAATCAGCTGGCGGAAAGCGGCTGATTGTTGTTTTGCTGCTCTGAACTTCTCCACCACTGAAGTGACCGCCTCTCCAAATAAACCGTCCTTAGACACAGGGGCATCCATGAGGAAAGATTTATCCTTTTCCTTTATATCGGTGAGATTAAGCCAGAGGTGGCGCTCAACCGTAATTAATCCAGCCATGGAACGGCCCACTGCTCGAGCAGTATGTTTGGTAGCACGAAGCGCCAAATCAGTTGCTCGCCGTAGTTCCTTGACCGCCTCAGGTGTAATGCCGTCCCCCTCGTCCAATCCTTTTAACAGCTCCGCTTGGTAGGCCTGAAGGACCGCCATAGAATGAAGCGAAGCAGCCGCTTGGCCAGCGGCCATATAGGATTTTCCCACTAAACTAGACGTGACTCGACACGCCTTCGAGGGGAGGAGGGGGCGGGACTTCCACGCCGCGGCCGAATTAGGCACAAGATGTTCGGCGAGAGTCTCTTCCACCGGCAGTATCGCTGTATAGCCATGACTCGCCATGCCCGAAATGGTGGCGAAATCCGCGGCCGCAGCGTTCGTGATGCGCGCCGCAAACGGCTGTTTCCAGGACCTCGAAACCTCCTGGTGGAGGTCCGGGAAAAAGGGTAAAGGCCTCCGGGGCTGCGCAGGTGTCCGACTAGTTAGAAAACGGTCGTCCAGCTTCGAAGAAGGTTGGGCCTCGGCCTTCTCAACCTCCCATTCCAGCCCCAATGTACCCACTGCACGGGAAACCACATCCAACAGCTCACTGTAGGAGGGGGAAACACGCCTCTCCTGTCCACTAGGAGGGAGAGGGCTCGTGTCGGCCGCGAAGTCCTCGGACCCCGAGGCCGCAGTGGAAAGAACGTCGTCATCATGGCGGTCACAACCGAAGGAGATGGCACTACATGCCCCCGGTGTGGGCCGTAAATCCTCACAGGAAAAGACGACAGGTTCAAAAGTTTTCCTGTGTATTAGGGTAGGGGAGAGCGAGCGATGTGGAGAATAATTTTCCATCGCTGAACTGTCCTCGAACTCCATGTCACACGTGTCACCCCAAGCTATCACCTCGTGCGGTGCCTCGGCAGTCGCAGAAGTGGTGTGGCGGGGGTTAGACACGGCGACATCGGAGAACACATCTACCCTAGAGCGAAGCACCCTGAGTCGCAGGCCATCGCAATGGGGGCATGAAGAAAGGCCGCTAAGCGCCTCCTGTGCGTGGTGTAAGCCTAGGCAAACTACGCACCTGTCATGAGTGTCCCCCTGAACGATGTACCTGGTACACGGGTCCTTGCACTTCTTGAAACTCATCGCGTCCGCGGAGAGGAGTATACTGCTCGTAGACGATCGCTGAGAACGCGAGACAATAGGGCACAGAAGATTCGCTTCGTACTGAAGGAATGAAATCTGAGGTAAATGGCGCGCGGCACCAGGTATATATATGCCTACGCATGCTGGGCGGTGGATGATTTATTTTGAGAAGTTACAGCAAACATGGTTATTACCTGCATAGCAAAAGGTTGTGAGAACAAGCAAAGGACATACACGAATGTAATGTTTCACAGAATTCCATCTAATGTGGAACTGAGAAATAAATGGCTAGCAGCTCTGGAGATCTGTAGTTCAACGCCTCTCAACAAAATAAAGCAGTATCGTGTTGCGAAGAACATTTTGCACCAGAGGACTACTTTGAAAAAATGGAATATGGGTCCAGAAAGACGGTACTACGTCTGAAAGATACGGCCGTCCCATCTATTTTCAAAGCACAGGAAGAACAAAGTGCACATGTAAGTTGTCTTTTATATCTCTTCCTTATGTTAATCTATGTTTTTATTCGGATGTAAAATAGTTGCTGCACTAGACTACGGATAGACTAGACTACGAACCTGTAAAATGAAATGACTGAGGGGTAAGTTAGCTAGCTATATTTCTCTCACCGATTTAGACTCGGGATTTTTAGTATAACTACTAGAGAGAAGGCTACTAGCATTTTGACCAAAGGAGGTAGCAGAACGGTCTTCATTGTTTATGTAACACACACACACACACACATATATATATATATATATATTCTTTTTTTTATATATTTTTATTATTATAGATCCTGTACTGTCAGAGAAGATGAGTCAGTTGACTGAGTAGTACATAAGCACTGGTAGTATCTGTAGAGAATGTAGGCTGGAGCCCTTTTCTTCCTACGTGAAACACTGATAGTGTCCAGTCTCTAATTTCATTATGCCTAATCAGTCCTCTGATACTACCTTCACCTTGCTCTAATGAATGGCAATGAATATCCAATATGACATTGCATTCATGTGATTTTGAATCATGTTCCTGTATGTTTTGAATTTGTGGAGTAACACTTTTCATTTATTGTGACAATCATCCATCAGGGTGAGCTGAGTGATGTACTGCAAGAGCTATCAGAACCTGAGGAATCCTTTCACCAATTTGCGGGTTTACCACAATCAACCCCCCAGAAATCACAAACTGCCATGTTCAAGGTTCCATTGCCTTTGCAGCTGACGACTTCTGCACAGATAGCAACATGTACTAAGCCATGGATTGCCCTTGCACCCACATGGACACAACAATCGGTAGGCTGATGAACCCTTTTTCATGTTATAGTTACATATACTGTATGAATGCAAAAACTAATAAATAACATGAAATATATTTCTTTTGCAGGACATTGCACCATGACGGCTGTGTGCGGTCCAAGAATGAGTCTTACCTTTGATGTGAGTGGTCAAGTTGCGTGTTATCTTTGATTCATGACGGAAGTTATGAAAAGGTTACAGTTATTGTTTAGTCATTCTGCTGGCATTTACGTGAAACGCGTTCAAATGCAGGCATAGAGCAGTCAAATGATTGCCAGTTTAATCGAAGTCATTTTATGTGATGTGACAAACACATTGTACTCAAACACTAGAATGCAAATGTGAGTAATAAAATAATTCAATGTGGATTTGTCAACAACAGGAAAGACACCACATTGTTTCTGGTGAAATGGACATCAGCTCAACATCTGCCTTTGATGTCAGCATGACCTCCGAGCCGGCTACTGACCCAGCGGACATCAGTTTTGTTCCTCTATCAAGCCCCTCCACCTCCAGCACAGGAAGCTCAGCTAGCCTGTCTGGACCACACCGAGGATGGAAGGAAAGGAAGTGGATGGTAAACGAGTCCAAACTAATGGAACTCTTTCGAAAATGTACAATTTGCGGAGTAGTAATGTGCGACCTCAACCAGAACACAAAAACATTTGCCAGCAGAATACAAATCACATGGAAATGCAACAATGGACACACTGGGGAATGGGAGTCATGTCCCAATACTCGGGGAATGGCTGAAAATAACCTCCTTTCAGCAGCAGCCACACTTTTCACAGGTGCAACATACACAGACATTGCTGACTGGGCTGGGCTATTGAATCTTCAGCTACCACAAAAATCCGCATTTTACAACATACAGTCAAGCTACCTCATTCCTGTCATCAGCGAAGCCTACAAGAAGCAGGAAAGCATCATCAAAGCCAGACTCATCTGCCAGACTCTGGATGGTGAGGGTGTGCATGTCTGTGGGGATAGGAGGAGCGACAGCCCAGGCCATTCGTGCAAATACACCACATATTCATTCATGGATGACTCTACCAACCAAATTGTTGTTTTTGATTTGATTCAGGTAAACAAACAAAAATAGTCAATAATGGACACAAACCTTCATTAAATATGGTCTAAAATGTCATCATGTGTAACCTTGTCCCCCTTAGGTGACCCAAGCCAAAAATTCTGTCGCCATGGAACCAATCGGTTTCAAAAAAGGTCTGGATAAGGTTTTAGATGAAGGGATTAATGTGAAAGTGGTGAACACTGACAGACATCCCTCCATCAGGAAGATGATGCGAGAGGACAATCCGGACATCGCACACCAGTTTGACCCATGGCATGTAGCAAAAGGTAAGTCTATTAGTCTAATTACATGCACAATCCCTAATACTTATTCTCCTTTGTTCTCTGTGATACTCTGTGTTTGACAGGTACCATTGCAGAAAAAAAATCTATATGTGCATTGTCTGAGGTCCACTTTCATTCTAACATTTTTCTGTTATAATTCAGGAATAAAAAAGAAATTGGTTATGGCCTCTAACCGTAAACATTGCAAGGACCTTGCTCCATGGGTAAGAAGCGTGAGCAACCATATGTGGTGGAGCTGCAGCTCCTCTAAAGGAGATGAAAAGGTACAAGCTTATTGAATAGATGTAAAATGCACAGTACAACTGCTATTATCACAGACAGTTGACACAAACAACATTATAGCATGCATTTTTTTTCAGATTCATTTTAAAAGGAATGTAATGGAATGTCTAAAAAAATTCTGTTTGTGCTCTAATGTAATTATCAGGAGTTGCTTAGATGATGGACGTCCATCCTCCATCACATATGTGGTGTCCATCGATGGGAGGAAAACGGAATTGAATACAAGTGCTACCACGCTGACCTCTCATCAGATGAACAACGGAAGAAGAAATGGTTGCCTCAGGACTCACCTGCCTACAAAGCTCTCTCTGAAGTTATGTTGAACATGCGTCTACTGAAAGATCTGGAGCAAATGGCGCTGTTCAAGCACACAGGTATGTCTAAACAAGTGAGGGGCCATGCCCTGAAATTTTTACCAGTGCCTACATTTTACACTAGTCAAAACTTGACTATTTCCACTATAGTACAGATCAAGCACACAAGTTTCAGTAACTTGTATCGTTTTCTAATCTCTACTGTCAATTTTGATTTATGTTTTAACAGGACAACTCGAGGTTTTCCACAACGCCCTGTTGAAGTACTGCCCGAAGCGCCTGCATTTTGAGTACCAATCCATGCAGGCACGCACAATGTTGGCCATTATGGACCAAAATGAAAATCATGACTCACCACGTAAACCGGAAGAAACAAGTGGTAAGTACCAAAAATATACCAATTATAAATTCTCCTATGACCAATTGAAGATTGTTATTTTTCATATCTAAAATGGAGAAGGTAAATTATGTTCACACTCTGATAAACTAGAACCTGAACCACATTTTACATTTCAGCAATAGAAATGTCTATTGATTTTAAAATAGCCTAATATCTGGCCTTGACTTATATCTGACCAAATTAATGTTTTAGAATGTAACAATACTTGTTCTGGTAATGGATATCCGACTTACCAAATTATTATAACTCATCCCTGACCGTTTTAATTTTAGGCCTCCCAAGACACAACATTGTGTACCAAAAACAGTCAAAACAGTGGATTGCAAGACCTATTTACACAAAGACAACCCAAAATTTCAGAGATGACCTTATGGAGGATGTTGTTAAAAGAAGACTAGACCCATCCATCAAATATAAAGACTCATCATCTCGCATTCAAGTCCCGTGCCTGGCAGCAAATATTGGCCTCCATCCAAAACCCAGCAAGGAGGATGTCATCGAAGGCCACACATCAAGATTCAAAACTTAGTTTTAGACCTTCAGTGCCTTCTCCAAATCATATTTGTGTAATTTTTTTGTCATACGTTTATTCATAATAATAAATAACAGTTTTTGCTCAGTTTTCTCTCTGTTTTCTCTTATGGCGAATCAGCATGCACATTGACTTGGATGTAATACTTATATAGTAAAAGCTTTTTTATCACATGTTGGTAATACATTACCAGAGTTTATTAAATCAAGTAAACAGAGATGACAGGATTTGCAAAGACTTTATTCATGAAATCAGTTACAGCATATTTATTGCCAACTGTGCCTCTTGAAAGCCAATATATATATCAGACTTTGATGGATATTTTTTACGAATAGCAATGACCACACATAATGGCAATGGTGTTCGATTTCCTCTGCCCAATGTCTCTCCCTTCAAGGCCCACTCCAGCACAACACGATAAGCCACCAACCTATATTGCCTGTGAAAACATCAACTCTGTGAATAAAGGTATAATGGGTCGATCTATACATGCGTCATGATTAAAATAATCACTTACTATGTGGACAGCTGTCCATTTGGTCCATTCGGCGTGGGGCATTTTTTCCAGTTCACTTTGTCACACGGGAAAAAAAATCGAGTACTGCAGAATGGATCAGCGCCGTGAAATCCTCTGTAGATGTGACACAACTTCGGGCACGCTCATCTTGATCTGACGTGTTGAGCCTGGTCATCAATGGCAAAAACATGTCCCTCTCTCTACAGCACAGACACTCTATTTCCGTCGGCATAGATTGGCATATTCCCCCACATTCACACCACCAGTTCATGTTGTCTCTCATCCTCACGTCCTCGGGCTGTTGAGCTATCGCAACTTCCTCCTCCTGTCGTTCTATTTCCAAAGCACTCAGCTCGTCTTCTGTAAACTCTGGTTCAAATAGGTATGGTTCTGGTTCTTGACTGTCTGAGAAGTCACCCTCTTCGTCTCTCTCAAAATCAGCCTTGTTCATCGCCATTCGTGTACTGTAAGGAAAATAGCCAGGCAGCTACTATTCACGCCGGTATGTTGACGGAAGTCGTGGGATTTCATGTGTTGCGTGATATCTCTGCGCTGAAGTAGCAGTGCTTCGCCTGTGCTTCCCCATAATATAGTCCCAAGTCAATATCTGCCTAGGAAATCGCCTAGTGTTAATCTGGATCGCTATTTGTACTCGTTGTGAATACGCAGGCCACAAGAAGTAATTAGGTGGGTTTTTTAAAGTTTTTTGATCACTTTTACCAAGGGTTTCCATTCATTGTTCTAAGCTAAGCTAACGCCGACCCAGTCAAACTAAAACAATGCATGCACTGACACAAAAATGCATTTGCCCACCTATCTAAATGTAGGAAATAATGTGAATAAGCCCTATTTCAAAAAACGGTGGAGTGTTCCTTTAATGGTGATTGCCTGTCTATGAATGGTACACCCCTATAAGCTCACAGAAGTGGTTTGACCCAAGTCCTCAGCAGCCAATGACATTGACCCGTTCAAACTGATTTTTAACGCGTACTTCACGTGTATTTCACGTGTATTTAACACGTGAAATACACGTTAAATACGCGCTGATTTTTAACGCGTAAGCAACACGTATCTAACGCGTTAAATACGTGTTGTTTACGTGTGAAATAAACGTATTTAACGTGTTGTTGACGCGTTAAAATTCTCGTGAATTTGACCCTCATGGCCTTCCATATCCATATTTCACAACACATTTCAGATGTTCACATGCTATGGCGGGTACTCCGTGCCAAAATCAAACATCCGAACGACCGACCGACCGATCGAACGTTTATCCGAACGTCTTGAACTTTCAAACGGCTGACCCACGTGACGACCTGACGTGACGCCAGCGTCTTGAAATTTGCAGCTTTTTAACCATACAAGTATACAAGCTGATGTGTAAAGGCTATAAATGGACATGATAGGCAATACATATAGCCTAAATATTGTACCCCAAAAACAACTTTCCTGAATCCCGTGCTTGTGGGGATATGTGTTTTACTTTCAAAGAGCAGAAATACTACCTATAGTCTATATACAGACATTCAATAGTCTTGACCAGTATAATCATTTTAACTTAAAATAAATGTAGTCTATTATTTAATTTTTTACTTTTTGATCCAGAAGGTTTTCATATTAGATTTATACATTTGGAGTGAATGATCTAATGAATGCTCTGCAGTGTTTATGATATTGAGCTGTGTATGATCTGAAAGCATTGTTTGATTTTGAGCACAGATAAAATGGTTTTGAGTAAATTTCTTTATTTTGAAAAGCGTCAGATGGTCTCTGAATGTAGTTTGAAGATTTGGTTTTGTATTAAAATTTTTGAGAAAGTGGGTGATGGTTTCAAGAAATGTATTTTAGCAATTCAGGAAAACTGTCCTATAGATTAAAAACATGCATTATTTTTTATACATAATATCAAACAAATAAAGTAAGCCTAATAAAAAGTAAATCTAATCAAGCATGATTTTTTTGTTTCAAGAACTTAGAGATCTCAACACTTACTCAATCCTAATAAAATTACTAAATTATCATAATCTTTTACAAATAATCATCATAAATGTTAAAGTGGAAAGGTTAATTAAAAACATATGTATATTTAGACAAGATCAGCTGAATATATCTTATTTTATAATTAAGGTTCATTGATTTTTATGTCTGCAACTTATATACAATGAGCCAAAAAAAAGTAATGATCATTTAAATAAAATCTTTTTTTTTATTGATATTCCTTTTAACAAAGAAATACAACATACAGCACTGCAATGAAAACAATAATAATAAAAAAAGAAAGAAAAGAAGACAACAGCCTCCTCAAATAGGAAAAAACTGTACATAGTCCTTAAGAAACTTCTTGTTCTTACTATTATCAATGAGTTTAAGAGATTTAACAACGAGGGAAATCTCAGCAATAAAGGCCTCAAGTCTAGGCAAAGTCTTGAGAAATTTGTTTTTGTGAATTAAAAATTTACAATGCAACACAAAGAAATTAACAACACTATCAATAGCACAGTCACTCCCAGAAAAATATAGGAATATATCCTTCAATGAAAAGTTTAAATCACATTTGACAAAATGAGAAAGATAAAGACCCAAGCTCTGCCAAAGAGGCTTAACCTGATTACAGTGGTAGAATAAATGAAACAAAGTTTCTTTCTCAACTTTACAGAATACACAAAGGTCAGAGATATCAACAAAAGAGGAAATTTGTGAGTTAGTTGGGTAAACATTATGAAGAATCTTAAAGTGTACCTCTCTTATTTTATTGGAAATACAATATTTCTCAGGGAGTAACCACGCTTTCTTCCAGTGAATACAGTCAAAAAATTATTCCAGAAAAATTTACATCGAGGGGATGTGTAAACAGTGTAATGTAACAATAACTTTATAAGTTTACTATTACATTTTTTTATCAAGAATACAAACTTCATCCAATAAAAGTTTGGGCAAAATAGTTTTTCTCTCATTAACCCTTTAGAACCCAAAGCTAAAATTGGCCGTTTTCACTCATTTAGTTTTTTTGAGTATAAAATTAGAACATAATGTGGTATCTTCAAGTGTAAGGTGTCATTTTTTTCAGAAAATTATAGGCTTTCAGGAAATTACAGTTATTGTACATTACTTTGTGTAATGAGTTAGTAAATAGAATTTAAATAGACAAAAAAAATTTAAAACGGGAAGAAATTTTACTGGTTTTTATTTAGAAAAAATCTGAAAACTCATGATCGAAAGAATCTAATGCCTCAATCTTGAAAAAGGATCTATAATACATATATACAAGTCTTTTTGAGACACTGGATTGCACGGTTTTCACTCAGGAGCCATTTGTTGTACTCCAGTCCTCCAGGCGTTTTTGGATCCTTCAATCCAGTCATTTAAATGTGGTGCTCTCTGAAGCAGTTCCTGTCTAACTGCAAGCATAGTCCCACATCACATTCCTGGCACTTTCATGGGGTGCTCCTTTTGCATCGTATGCAACTCTGTGAAAGGTATTGAGTATCACTCACAGGAACAGGCAGATGATCGCATCTCTCTCTCAGCCGGCCATCCAGGGGAACATCTGTGAGCGGAGCTGCTAGCAGCTCCTGAAAGTTTTGCCGTGTCATGAGCTTATCATGGTGGATGGCACACAGCTCTTTGTGTAAAATGAAGCTGTTGGTCACTGCAATGTCCAGGAAGTGCTGGAAAATGGTCACATATGACCTGTTTTATGGGGCACCGACTTTGTTCTGAGCATCTTGTTGGAGGTGTCAAGTCCCCCCATGTACTTATTGTACAGCTACAGCAGCGACCACTGCCCCGGCCCCTCTGAGATGGGGTTGTGTTCGATGTAGATGGCCCATTTGCTTCTTCATAGATAACTGGAGTAAGCCACACTGAAAAAAAAGCAACATGTGTTACAAACTCACTATATATGTACATAAAAATACTTTTCATTATGAAGCAATTTATTAGTAAGAGAAAATTTGTAAAAATAATATATAAATATATAATAATGTAATAAATAAATAACTATAATAATAATACAATGAAATAATAAAAATAAAGCCTGCAGTTACTTACATTTGCATACACACAATCACACACACATACACACACACGCTAATATAAAGATATAGACATAAATGCATGCATGCACAAAGTCACGCAAGCGCGTACACACACACATTTGCATACACATCATAGACTGTATAAGATACACAAATGCACACATACACAAACAGATACACATACACACAGATATAACGTTACACATGCACACATTAGCAGTAGCACACACAAACACATGCACAAATGCATGCACTTACACAAACATACATACACACACGCACCTTTACACATACACACACACACACACACACACAGAGAGAGAGAGATAGATGTCCATGCACTTACATACAAACAGAAAATAATGTATGCATGTACACGCACCCATACACATACACACACACACACACACACACTAGTGATGGGAAGTTCGGATCATTTTACCGACTCGGACTTTTGAGTCTCGTTCAGCAAAATGAACGAATCTTTTTTCGAGTCATTTCGTTCATTTTATCAAAATGTAATGAAAATGTTATGTGTTACTTCCCCAACACATCTAGTACTTACGCAAACGTTGATCACACTAAAAACAATTCAAAACTAAAATGCTATAAGATACAGAAAAAAAAATCATTCTTTACCTGGGTCTTCAGTCTGTGATTAGCTCACCTCACCTCTCATCTGACAAGAAGTCCTCGGGTTTAAGTCATTCCTTAATCACTTGACAGCCCCATACGCAAAACTAACGCAGTCTTGAGCCGGAAAGAGAATTGATTAGTTTATCTCATGAGTCTTTCGGGTCTCGGGTCGAGTTTGACTCGTTCCTTAATCACGTGACAGCCCCATACGCATAACTAACGCAGTCTTGAGCCGGAAAGAGAATTGATTAGTTCATCTCATGAGTCTTTCGGGTCTCGGGTCGAGTTTGACTCGTTCCTTAAAATGCAGAGCCACTCTTACCCCGCACATCAGACCCTCTGGCCTGGTGGAGGAGATGTTCACCAGTATACAAAAGCCTTTCTGAAGTCACAAAGACAAGACTTCGCATTGTGGCCACATCTGTGCCATCTGAAAGATTTTTTTCTAAAACTGGGCAGATTATCTCAGATAGAAGAAACAGACTCAGCCCATCCAAGGTCAGGGAGCTTGTTTTTTTTTTAATGCAAACATGCCTTAAAGCAAGTCCTAAAAATATAGCCACAGTGTGTTATTTATTTTAAAGCTTATTTATTTTTATTTATTTAGAAAAAGACTAGCTTGTTGTGCAATATTTTTGTTGTTGTTGTGATTTTAAAGGTAATTTGTTATTGTTATTGTCGTGTCTTCTTCACTTAACAATCAATAATGAACTCTGACGACTCGAATTAAAACAAAGAACTGGTTTACTGTGGTTTCAGACAGTTTTACAGAGAATGAGTTTGCTTTAGCAGTTTACACATACAACGTTCACTTCTAGTGAGCTCTCAACCTGAATAGCATTATGGGCAATGAATTCTTAAAGGGGAACAGCCCAATTAATTACTATATGTGTAGTTAATGTTCTTATTATTGAACAATGAATTAAACATTGTACTAAGAATTTATGATTCTCAATCTCATTTAAGTTACAACATCCTCCCCCCCAATGAACAACTGTTCATCAACTTAAATCTCTAATGCATAAAGCAACTGAACGGGTCTCCTTAGTACAGTTCCTGTGGATGTTCTAACAGCACAGGATCTAACTTTGCCATCTCTGCCTGGAAACAGCTCTTCAATTTTTCCTAATTTCCAGGTTTGTCTTGGCATGTTGGCATCTCCTATAAGAACAATGTCACCTGTTTTCAGCACAGTGGATTTCTGTGTGCTGCAATAATGTGCAGATTTCAAGTCTAGCAGATAGTCTTTCCTCCAACGATTCCACAGATTGGTCATGAGTCTGTTTCTGTATCTCCACCTCCTTGTCATCTCTTCCTTACTCACAGTGGTATGATCATGGTCCGCAGGGAATGGTTTTGGCGGCAGTGAAGTCAGTCGTTCACCGACCAGGAAGTGAGCAGGTGTCAGTGGTTGCGGCTCATCAGCTTCATTGTGAACAAAGGTAAGGGGTCTGGAATTCAGTGTGGCTTCTACTTCTGTGAGAAGGGTAGTCATTTCTTCAAAGGTGAGCGATGCCCTTCCTAGCACCTTTCTCAGGCACGTTTTTACAGACCTCACTAGCCTTTCCCAAAATCAACCCCACCAGGCCGCTCTCTCTACAATGAAGCGCCAGCTGATGCCCTTCCCTGAGAAGTATTCCAGCAGTTGTGGATCTTTGATGGCTCGCCACAGCTCACTGAGGTCTTGGTTTGCTCTTTTGAAAGTTTTGGCATTGTCTGTATAAATTACCTTGCACAATCCTCTTCTAGAAACAAATCGCTTAAGTGCTAACAGGAAGCTTTCTGTTGACTGACTTGACACGAGCTCCAAATGCACTGCTCTGGTGACTGCACATGTGAACAGAGCAACATAAGCCTTACATAGCACACGATCATTCTTCACATACAGTGGACCTGCAAAGTCTATACCGGTCACTGCGAATGGAGGGGTCTCTGTTATTCTGTCTCGTGGGAGTGGAGCCGTGCCCTGTTGTGCGGGTTTTGCTTTAAATCTTTTGCAAACAGTACATTTTGACAGGATACCTTTTACAAGTTGTCTGCCTCGCAAAATCCAGTGTCTACTTCTTATTTGTACAAGAGTGTCTCTTAGACCAGAATGCATGGTAACTTCATGGCTGTACTGGATCAGCAGCTCACAATATCTGCATTTGCTAGGTAGAATCCATGGGTGTTTTTCTCTGTAACTGAAGTCCGACTGTTGCAATCTGCCTCCAACACAGAGCAATTCATCAGTGTCAAGGAAAGGTTTTAAATCTCTGATTTTGGAATCTGAATTCAGGGTTTTACCAGCTTTCAGCACACTTATCTCATGACTAAAACTGCAAACTTGTGTCACTTTGATCCAGTACTTCTCAGCCTCAAACATTTCTTCTGCAGTCAACTCACCTCTTCTCTTTGAGTTTGAACTTGTGTTGTGCACAAACCTCTTAATCCAAGCAGTGACCCGAAATACTTTCTTCAGTTTACTGTACTTCTGCAAGTCTAGCACGGGTTCTGTTTCACTTTGATCACTGTTGCTGCTGAGTTGCACACTGATCTGCTGAACTTGTTTTAGCTCATTAATCACATATTCGACACTCTGATCGTCATCATTTTCTTCAGACAGATTTGGGGTAATCAAAAATGGGGGTCCTCTCCACCACAGTCCGCTTTCCTTCAGATTAGCTATGGTCTGACCTCTGGTTGGGAGATCTGCTGGATTGGCCTTGCCTTTGCAGTGAGACCACATTGCCGGGTTGGTTAAAGACTGTATTTCAGCTACTCTGTTTGACACAAACTGTTTCCATCTGTATGCTGGACTGCGAATCCACTGTAGTACGATCATTGAATCTGTCCACAGGTGAACCTGTTGTAGCTCCATATTCAAAGGCTTTAGCAAGTTATTTCCTAGTCTTGCTCCAATCACTGCTCCCATCAACTCAAGACGTGGCAGGGACATCTTTTTCAGCGGGGCCACCCTGGACTTTGAAGCAACTAGGCACGTGATCTTTGTTCCATCATCCGACTCTCGCAGCAAGTATGCAACTGTACTATAAGCTTTCTCGCTTGCGTCACAGAACACGTGAAGTTGTTGTGCATCGTGCTTGTGCTCAGATTTAATTCCATACCAGCGGGGAATGCCTATTTGGTGGATCTGTGGAAGTTCTGAACACCAGCTTTGCCATTCTTGTACAAGATCTGTAGGCAGCTCCTCATCCCAGCCAAGGCCTCGTATCCACATCTCTTGAAAAAGGCATTTCACCCGCACAGTGAAAGGAGTTAGAAAGCCTATTGGGTCGAATATGCGAGCAGAGAGTTTCAGAACGCTCCTTTTGGTATTCTCTCTTTTTGCTACAGCGTCCAGCAGTGCAGTCAGATCAAAGACGAAATCATCCTTTTCAGTCCTCCACACCAAGCCTAGCACCTTCAGTACAGCTCCTGGTGTCTCTGTCTCTGGTCCAAGTTCATTCATCGTTGTTTTCCATTTCTCCTTCAACTCTGGACAGTTCGTTGTCCATTTGCAAAGGTCCATGCCAGCTGTGGACATAATCTGTTTGGCTTTAGCAGTTATGGAGAAGGCATTCTCTAAGTCACTTGCACTTGAGATAAAGTCATCGACATAAAGTGAATCCTTTATTATCTTGACTACCTCAGGAAGTTGGGCTTCATATTTATTCAAATGTTTTCTCACTGTAGCTGCAAGGAGAAATGGGCTGGGAGATACTCCAAACACCACCCTAGTCATCCGTAGTACACGCAGCTTCTCATCTTCGACTTCATGAGGCAGTGCAGTGAGCCAGAGAAATCGCACAGCATCTCTGTCCTTCTCAGCAAGAGAAATCTGCAAAAAAGCCTTTTTGATATCTGCTGTAAATGCAATCGCATGCAGTCTGAACTTGATTAATATACTGAGCAGATCTGGATTCAGATTAGGACCAGTAAGCAGACAGTCATTAAGTGATGGAGAGTCTGTGTCATGTGATGAGGCATCAAACACTACTCTGAGTTTTGTTGTTACCTTGTCTTCGCGGAGAACAGCATGATGAGGCATATAGTATTTCACAGTGATCGGAGATGACTCCTCCTCCACCGCATCTTCGACAATGCCCTGCTCAAGGTAATCATTCACAACTTCATTATATCGGTGACACAGCACTACATCTGACTCCAGCTTTCTCTTAAGACCTTCAAATCTTTTCCTTGCTATTGTGTAGTTATCAGGAAGTTCCGGCTTGTCAGATCGCCACGGCAGTTCAACTTCATATCTTCCATCTTTGTACTGAGTTGTCTTTTCAAACTTGTGAAGAGCCTCCTCTTCCTCAGGACTGTCTGTCTGCTTCATGGTGATACCGAGCGACTCTATTTCCCAGAAAGCTTTCAGACTCTCTGAAACCAGTGAGTCTTCAGTAACTTGTTTTTGCATGCAAGCTGCATCAGCAACACTGGACATTTTGACTGGGCCTTGCACTGACCATCCAAAGATGCTCTCAATGGCTACAAGTGCATCTGTAATTCTTTCTACTCGGCCTGACACTATACGCCAGTAGTAATCGGCACCAATCAGCATCGACAACTCTGTATCATAAGTGCTGTCGTCTGTATAATCTGCTAACTGCAAGCCCTTTCGTTCCAGCTCTGCTTGGATGTGCTCACCTGGGATCTTCATCACGGCAGTGCACACTTGGGGTGTCTCAAGTGCTTCGATTTCAATTTTCTGTCCCTTCTCCCAGATGTTCTGCAGAGTTAATTTTACTGTGTTGCGCTTTGCTGTAACTGGTGCTGTAGAGCCAAAAGTATGAAGAGTGACTGTTTCTTGCTTGATCACAGGTAACTTTAAAGCTCTCACTGTGCTTTCACTGATGAAGCTTCTCTGACTGCCTCCATCCAGTAAGCAGCGAATGCTTCTACATCCAGCAGGTCCTTCTGCACATGCTCTAACAGTCTGCAGCAGTACAGTGTTGTTCTGTTTAGCGGGCTGTATCTTTACTGTATGGGAGGCAAAGGAAGAAACTACATTGTCCTTGTTATCATCAGTGTCAGAAGTACGTGTCTCTCTTTTTTCACATACAGCACTGTGGTGTCGGCTTCCACATATATTACAGCACATTTTAGTCTTACAGAATCTTGCGATGTGCTTTGGCCCAAGACATATGAAACATCTTCCCATCTTCATCAGTTTGTCCTTTCGTGCTGCAATATCAGTTTCGGGACACAGTTCCGTTTTGTGTGCCGCACTATCACAGAAAAGGCAGTTCTGTATTCTTTGACTGGTGGTTTGCAGTACTGCAGCTGATGGCATGTTGTGTTTTCTGTGCTTCATTTCAAATGATGTGTCTTGTCTTTTAACTGGTTTCTGGTAACTTTGACTGTCTCTGGAATTACATGGCTTAATCAGCTGCATGGTTCTTTCTCTGCTCAGAATCTCTTTTTGCAGGAATTCCATAACTTCTGAGACTTTCCATTCATCACTGGTTCCTCTCTGTCGACTATACTGGAGAGTAATGTCATCTGGAATCATCTGTAGCAGGACAGGGCACAACAAGCTGCCATAAGCCTCTGATGCGACACCCAGCGATTCTAAGCTGCGGATATGTACTTCACATTCATCATAAAGTTGTCTCAGAGCAGTGACTTCGGTTGATTTCTTTACTGGGCAGAGATTCAGTAGTTTGGTCATATGAGCATTAACAAGCAGGTCTTTTCTTCCGAACCGATTCTGCAGCAGCTCGATCGCGTGATCATAATTACTGTCTGTTAACATCAGTCCCGCTATTGCCTTTGAAGCAGCGCCAGTTAGGTACGTCTTTAAATAATTAAACTTCTCTGTTTTGCTCAGCGCATCATTCTTGTGAATAGCGGTTTCAAACTGATTCCAAAAGTCTTGCCACTGACTGATTTCACCATTAAACTTGTCTATAATCAACTTGGGCAACTTAACTGTTTGTCTGTGCAGCGAGGGCTCTGTGCTGCTTGGTCTGCTACTTTCCCGGTTTCTCTGTATCACTCGGTGCACGCGTGATTTCGCGGTGATGACTCGCTCTTTATACTCCTCAACATCAGCGATTTCATTCTCCAAATCATCGGTGTCCGTCCCTTCCTCAATTCCAACATCCAACTCCAGCAGCGTTTCCTCCTTTACAGACAACAGGGCTAACAGTTCACGTAATCGTTCAATGACCGGATCTTCTTTGTCTACCTCTGTTTCGATGTCTTGTAAAAGTCTCGTTGTGGAAGCGCGTACAGCTCTCCGTTTTCTGATTAATCTTTCAAGTCGCTCTGCCATTTCGGATGTTGCTTGCTTGATTCCCGGGTTTCGGCACCAAACTTTGTCGTGTCTTCTTCACTTAACAAGCAATAATGAACTCTGACGACTCGAATTAAAACAAAGAACTGGTTTACTGTAGTTTCAGACAGTTTTACAGAGAATGAGTTTGCTTTAGCAGTTTACACATACAACGTTCACTTCTAGTGAGCTCTCAACCTGAATAGCATTATGGGCAATGAATTCTTAAAGGGGAACAGCCCAATTAATTACTATATGTGTAGTTAATGTTCTTATTATTGAACAATGAATTAAACATTGTACTAAGAATTTATGATTCTCAATCTCATTTAAGTTACAACAGTTATAAGGCTCCGTAGCTTTAGTATCTCTTAATTTTCATTTATTTTTATTTAAATGGTTTAAAATTATTTGGGGAAAAGTTATCCTCTTTGATATAAAGTTTTTATTTTGGCACAAAAGTGTTATTTATTTTAAAATGTATTCATTTTAAATTATTATATAAAAAAAGCAAAGCTTGTTGTGCAATATTTAGTTTTTCTTTTTTTTATATTGTACTTTTTAAAGTTCATTTGTTAAGGTTATTAGACCCTGTGGCTTTATTATCTTTTAATTTTAATTTTATTTTTAATTATTTACTTTGTTATTATTTTGATTTGTTTTGGAATAGTTGTCCTCTTTGTTACAAAGCTTTAATGGCACAAAAATAAACAATAAACAACAATTCAAAAGTATGTACACAGTGTTTTTTAATGTTTATAAAGTGTCATATGTTACAAAAGTATGGTTTATCTGATTTAATAATTACTCTAGCCAATGTTGTCACATCACGGGACAAAAGAACGAACAACCCGAAGAACCGAAAGATGAACTAATCAATTCTCTCTCGGCTCAATACTGCATTCTTTTACTGTCTATGGCAGGGATCAGCAACCTTTTCGGCATGACGTGCCATTTTTTATTTTTATGGTTAACCACTGTGCCAAGTGTGCACAGCCCCCCCCCCACACCCCGATATAATTCTGTATTTAAACGGTACATACACAATTTTTTATTATACGATAAAAAAAGTTTTTTTAACGTTTAATCAACGTTAATGCACTGCTTTAATTGATGAACGTGCACACACAGACACACACACAACACACACCACTCGCACACAGAGATCTGAGATCGTGCTGTGCAAAAAGTAGCATTCAGAAGCTCATAAACCTAAGAGTGTTGTCACGCTACTTTTATTAATCGATACTGAATCGCTACATTATATTTCTCAACAACAAAGGGGCAAAATCGCTTCATTGTCTACAGAGAGAGACAATTTACCCCCCCCCCCCCCCCCACACACACTTTCTTTCTCTCAAAATGGCCATATTTCTGAAAATTTTTCATCACTGGATATAGCTTTAGGTCATTTAACATTTCTATGGTAAAACGTATTATTAAAAGTTGACTAATGTTAATTGATTTGCAGCTTCATCTTACCTCACTCTCTTTAACGTTACTGACGCTTCGCGCTCTGCTTCTGTGAACAGTAAACCCCGCCTACTTTGATCTGATTGGCCATCTCAGTCATTTTGACATTGACGAGTGCTGTTAGACCGAGGCTTTGATCTGAAGCACCTAGTATGTGCAGTGTTTGCACGTGCATCCATGCAAGTTAATTCTCACACTTTAATAGTATTTGTAGCTCCTAACAGGCTGTGTGACTATGAGAAGTTATTACATCAAACTGTTCGTCATTATACAGTTTTCCTTATTGCTTGCGTGCCAGCGATTATCCCTCTGCGTGCCACTGTTGGCACGCGTGCCGTAGGTTGCCAACCCCTGGTCTATGGTTTTAGCGTATGGGGCTGTCACGTGATTAAGGAATGACTCGACCCGACCCGAAGACTCATGAGATGAACTAATCAATTCTTTTTCCGGCTCATATTGCATTGGTTTTAGCGTATGTGGCTGTCACGTGATTAAGGAACGAGTCAAAAACCCGATAGACCCGAACTATGAACTAATCAATTCTCTTTCCGGCTCAGACTGCATTGGGTAAGCGTATGGGGCTGTCACGTGATTAAGGAACGAGTCAAAAACCCGAGACCCGAACTATGAACTAATCAATTCTCTTTCCGGCTCAAGACTGCATTGACTGACAGGTGAATCACTACTACTAGAACAGAACCTATAGAATAATGCGCATGCGCGACTGAACGAATCACTCCCCGAGACGACTCATTCTTCCCGAGTCACATTAAAGATTCGTTCAAAACTAACGAATCGTTCAAGAACGACACATCACTAACACACACACACAGAGGGAGAGAGAGAGAGAGAGAGAGAGAGAGAGAGAGAGATGTCCATGCACTTACATACACACAGAAAATTATGTATGCATGCACACGCACCCATACACACAACGCTAACGTTACATGAGCAAATATGAACGCATGCATGCATGTCCATACGCACTTACACGTGTGTGCAACGCACATATAAGTGTGTGAAACTGAAACACGGAGTCTGATTATTTTATTCATTTCTCATCGATTCATCAGAAAGAAAGAAATAAGCCTCACTTACCAATCCACGACTGGATCAAAAGCAGTACACCTCCTCAACGTCTGAATAAAGACTCCGGGTCCGATGAATCATGTTCAGCCTCTTCCCAGGTGTAATCAGAGATCAAATCAATTGCCTCCTCTCGTGTAAAACCTTTTTTCGCCATGTTTTTGTCTATATTTCACACTCTCAAACTTTCAAACCTGCTGCGCTCAGTATCTCCCGCTTCAACTCCACCCTTCCCCCTCTCCCCGAAAGCTGCTGTGATTTGCTGCTGGAAAGCATGCAGTTACCGTATTAAGCTGTATGTTGTCTTAAAGCGCAAGTGTCTTCTATCAGATGCAATTAGATTTTTTTTCATAGTGCAAACGGTTGCTGAGTTATGAAAACATTAATATTTAAATAAAATCATATGTAACACGTTCCTACATGTGCTTACGTGTTGTTAACGCGTTCCCATGGCGACCGGTCGGAAGCGTGAGTAACTGATCGTCTTCCCAACGTTTTGTTTACGTGTGAAGACACGTTGTAACACGTTTTTTTTAAATAAACCTTAGATTAACTTCTTATTCTTCGGTTGTATCCTCTAACTAGTCCACATTTGATTACTGCAATCAATGACTGATTTAGAAAGTTATGTATGGTTTATTATTAAAGTTAAATATAGCAGAGGCTAAATATTATTGACAAACCTAATTCCACATAATTTTTCTCCATCTCCCATTAAATCGGGAATAGATCTTATTGAATAGAAATACGCTGTAGTGTATTCAAATGCAGCAAAAACTGTAATCAGTATCCCATCTGCTTTACCTAAATATAAAAATAATAGGAAATGAATTATATAGGCTACGTAAAATATGCTTACCATTTATCAGACATATTGGCAGTTCAAATACAAAGCCGGCCTACATGTCTACTTTATGATACCCTTAAGAGTGTAATGTAACCCAGACTTAATTTCAGGAAGTCTCTCGTCTCAGGGGGACATGAGGGAGGTCTACAGGTTTTCTAATAATACAAAGCTTAATGCTAAATCCTGAAGTATCAACAAAAAAGGTTCTTAATATGACAGTTTTTTCAACTTGTCACATTTGTTGGAAAAGTATTTTTTATTGTTTATGTTATAACATTTTCAGTAACAATAATTAATATTGTAGTAGATTTTTCCCCCTGAAATATCCTGTAACTGGACCACTAGGAGGTGCTCTACAATTCATTCACAGGTGACCCCCAAAACAGAAACCCTTATTCTCAGCATAACATAACACTTATTAACAAATGACAAATTTTATTCACCTCACAAAACAATACAAAAATAAATCAGAGATGCATAAATCGGTCTTAAGGGTCAACATTTTATACATATTTTAAACTGCATTTACAGGTCACAACAGTTTCACTTTGTGTATATATAGAAACAATCCAGAAGGTTTTCACATTTGACTTCTAACAGAGGTTGGACCTGTCCCACCACTCAATATTGGAAGAATATTAAAATGGCTTTTGTAATTTTGCTTTTGTATTTGTAGTAAATAAAAATGACCAAATACATTGTGAATAATTTGTGTTCATTTAACAGCTGCGGTCCTTATATATCTCTACCCTTCCATCTGGCATCCTCCCATTAATCCAGGCATCCAGTATCTGGTTCATTTTTGGAAGGTGCGATGATGGGATTATGTGTGTCGTCGATGCATCCAACCACACTGGAAATCATAAAGCAAATTATAATTATTACTTTCAGAGGTCACAACAAGATGTTATCAAATGAACATCATTTATCAGATTATCCGAATTTAAACCGATTTCTCAACCACTGACCTGCACTCTGTGAATCTCCTCTTTGATGGATCTCACTGGTTTGTGTTCAGGAAACAACACAAAAACACTCCAAAAGAGCTTGAGAGCAATTGCACACTTTCCTTCCTGCTCTGATACAGTTGCCTTACTAATGTGCTCTGCATCTCCGATGTTACATTAAATAAAATGTGCAATAAATGAATGTAGGCCTACTTTTAAAAAAATGATTTCTTACTTAGCCTTTTATCCATTCAAAATATCTAAACATTCTTAAATCAAGATGCATTTACTACATAAGAAAACGCCCCTTTATGCCCCTTTAGCACTTTATTTAATAATATTTTTACAAAATGAGAACACAAGAGACAGTGAAAATGCATGTTAGAAACAGTGTTTACTGTTTACATGACCTCTCTCTATGACAGGATTTATATATCAGAGTTCATCAGAGTAAAAAAAAAAACATCAACATCTTATGTTAGAGGAACTCACTGTCTTGTAGCCCAAGAGTTCACAAATTCTGATTATGGGTCACCATACTTGGCTGAATGTCACGTCACTTAAAAAAATAAAAAAGGAAAAATACAACAACATTAATTAAAAGCCTACCACTGTAGCCTATACAGTTACAATAGGTCAGTCTGGTGTTTGAAACAGAGTCATGAAATACACAGAAAGTCATGATATAGCTTACAGGTGGTAATTTGGTCAGTTCATCACTTAGCCTACAATAGGCTTATTCAGGGAAGTGCAGGAAATGGTTGAGTATTATTTTAGGTATAACATCTGTAGGCATATGTATTGCCTATCATGTCCATTTATAGCCTTTACACATCAGCTTGTATACTTGTATGGTTAAAAAGCTGCAAATTTCAAGACGCTGGCGTCACGTCAGGTCGTCACGTGGGTCAGCCGTTTGAAAGTTCAAGACGCTCGGATAGACGCTCGGATAGACGTTCGATCAGTCGGTCGGTCGTTCGGATGTTTGATTTTGGCACGGAGTACCCGCCATACACATGCCTCTCTCAAGTGGCCAGCGTTTCAGTAGCATTGAACGCGAGAGCAGCCTATAGCCTACCTTCTTGCACGCCCACTGTGTGTTACACAAACTTGATTTCAAGATCACTCCGGTCATAGAAGGCCATCGAGACGTCTCTTCTACAAACAGCGCTTCGACCAGTCGATTCAGGTAAAGTCAGCAGCGTTGTTATTTAATACAACAGGTCATTTGCTTTGCTATGTCTCTAATTAGTTCGTCGTATGAATTGTGAACTAAATTCCACAAGCAGTATCGCGCGTTAAATAATGTTCTGCTGATCGCGTGACTAACATTATGCAAACCTGTCATGCTGTTTCACACTCTTTGCACAAAAAAAGTCTAATTATATCTTCGTCTTTAAAAACTATTTTACGAGTCGAACTTGAAGTACGTACTTGAAGTCGATCCCAGAGAAGGACAAACTGAACTGGCAATGAACCAGAATTTTTTTTTTTAGTATGTTAGTTTTGTTCTGTTGTTCAGTAGTTTACCCATCAGCTATAGCATAATGTTGTCATATATGAATGTTTTACTTGTTTTTGTGCTGATATTTTGTGAGCTTATGAGGCAGTTTAATTAATTGTTAGAGAAGGCCTAATTGTGTTGTTCTAATTATTTTACTGCAAACGAGCACTAAAGCTCTCACATTCTGTGGAGATAAGCTTTCAGACTTGGAAGAAGTTATAGAGACATAAGGGTGCAAATGTTACATAATGTCAGATGTTAAGAAACCTTATTTTGCCAGTTTGCTCTGAAAGGATGTGGATTCCTATGCTAAGTTTGACGGCTCTCCCACACGTTGGTGGAATATTTGGAGGTTTAATTACACGGAAGGAGGTGAAGACCTGGTACACTACGCTCAACAAACCCTCATGGAGACCACCTAATGCTGCCTTTCCAGTGGTGTGGACCACTCTCTACACTGGCATGGGGTTTGTTCAAACATTGGCCACTTATTATATCTGGCAGTTACGCATTTAGTAACTTTGAAGGAAGTTGTAGTTAAAGTTAATGAGTAACTAAAGGTAATTCCAAATGGTGTAAATGATTTTCTGTATCTCGCTCTCTTTTTTTTTTTTGTTTAAAGCTACGGTTCATACCTTGTGTGGAAAGAGCTTGGAGGCTTCACCCAGGATGCATTGGTACCACTGGGGCTCTATGGGATGCAGTTGGCGCTTAATTGGGCCTGGACCCCCCTCTTCTTTGGCGCTCACAAAATTAAACTGGTTAGATATTATTCTGAGTTTCAAAAATCCTACTGGTATTTCGGTTAAAATACAGAGAAACTGTGTCAAAGGTAAACCAGGACCAGTTTTTCTGCAGTTTTCTAGTCGTTGTGAGATAGTATCAGAGAATTATTATTATTTTTTTTTTGAAGACTTGAAAAACTCATTTATTCACTCTGTCATTCCAAACCTATATGCATTTCTTTCTTCTGCTGAACACACAATGTGGTATTTTGAAGAATGTTAGTAAACAAATGGTTCCCATTGACTTCTATTGTATTTTTTGTCCGTGTTTATATAATATCTTGTACGATTAACTACAGCAATGTTCTATTCTTCTTTCATATTTAGGCAATGATAGAGATAGTGATGCTGACCGGCACAGTAGCAGCCACAATGGTGTCTTGGTATCCCATCAGCCGCACTGCAACACTTCTCATGGTACCATACTTGGCCTGGCTCTGCCTCGCTACCAGCCTCAACTACTGCATTTTGAGGGACAACCCAGACCCCAAAAAAGATGACTAAAGAGGCAAATAAAAATAAACAGTATTTTAACTAACACTGAATAGAGCACAAATGCAATCGTGCTTTTTTTTATTTTGCTTTTTGGTCATTTTGAAGTTACCTTTTAATTCTGAAGAATTATTATATATTTTATAAACGTTATTTAATATCAGAAAATGAACAATGCATCTTAATTATAAGAGAAGGAAAGGCAATAAAATGAAAATGTTCTAATGCATCCATGAATTATATAAACTTGTTCCATCAATTCACTTGAGTTCAGCATTTCACACAAATCACTTTATAGGCTCTTTAACATGTTTTGCTTGGTTCTTGACAATTTTTTATGAATAAAAATGTTTTCATGACTCTTGGTTTTTTGGAAGAAAATTTAGTTAAAACACCACACTTTTTTTTTTTCCAAACACCAAGATCTCGTCATAAACCTTTGTGGCTGTGCAAGGGTGGTGGTTCGGCTAAAATTTTATCATCTAGCTATCTTCTGTGAACATATTTTGTCATAGCACAGACCATATTATCAATATCTGCCAGAAAATTCCCCAATGTGCATCAGCTTTATGTACTACAGCTGAACTGCACTTTCAGTTATTCCTTCATAAATTATATGAAAATTCACAAACGTCAAATTATATAAATACAAAAAAGTCAGCATAACTCTTGTATGGGGCATGCACTGAGCCAATAAAAAGTTCACATTAATATATTAAGAATAAAACACCTGTGTATAACCCTCAATGAACGTCTTTTTTTTTTATTATTGACCATTTGTAAATAATTCTTCAAAACACACCAATCTAGGAAAAAAAACCCCCACAACAAATAAACAAATATAGAAGCAAAAACCATAAAGAGTGTACATAATTCAGCATGGCATTTATCCAGTGAAATCAAAATGAGAGATACTGGACTGTTACATGGGAAATACAAAAACATATTTTTATTATGGATTCAAGAGAAAGAATATGCAATAAAACCGAACATTAACATTGTATAACTATATTTTTTTCCAGAATTAGTCACATTTCTCCAACTTTAACACAGAATTCCAAATAAAACAATCAGTTTTACATCTTGGAAGTCTCGGTTCAACATGAAAGATCAACATGAAGAGAGCTGCAGCTGTGAGAATTTTTACATACATGCCTTAATCCTTTTATTTGAAAAAGTGCAAAGGGGAATAAATAAGATCTGTGCCAATATGATGATTATTTTTCAGCTTTTTCAGGGGTTCCATCTTCAGGTTTGGAGGAGAAGCGCTCCATTAGTGTCTTCCACAATCCTTTTTTCTCTTCATCCGTGTTTCCTACAAAACCAAGAAATTAGAAGTAAAAATGCTGTTTCTTTTTACTTTCTATTGATTAAAAAAAAAAAAAAAGTATCACTGTTTCCACAGGAAATGTTACTCAAGCATATTTAGAATCACTTCATGTCATGGTGTGAAACTCAAGATTGGAGTAATGGCTGTTATTCATCTCAAATTAGAAAAGTTATTTGAAATCACTATTACAGTTTAAAAGAAACGAAAAAAAAAAACAAAGCAGCACCGGTGAGCATAAGAATTAAATCAACCAATTAATGTAGTTAAATTGAAAATGTCTAACAGCTGAGCTTAAGAAATCCTCACCTGTTGCCAAAAGTATTCGGCACTCCTCCACCGTTACACCTGTAAAACTTGTATCTTTTGCCCTCGGAAACTGAAAAACAAACATTATGATTCGGTCACGTTTATTTAAAGAGGCTTGGGTAAATTAAACCAACAAAATTATATATATATATATATATATATATATATATATAAACCCACACTAATAGTAAAAACAAATGTGATGAAAGGTCTTTTGACAATAAATCCAGTATACGCACATACTGTAACTGTCTTGATCTACTCCAAAGTCCCTAAAGAATAAGATACGCATCTTTCAAAGACACTAAAATATAATATTCCTAAAGAACGTATGTTGAAATAAATCTAAAGATGTAAAAAAAAAAAAAATTCCAATCAACGCAGAAAGGTTTAGATCTAGAAACATAGAAAAGACGACGCACCTTTTCTTTGTACACATTACTGTTGATGCGAGCCAGACTTTCATACATCTGATCACATTTCTCTGGATCTGAAATCTAAAGTGTAAAACACAAGACAACATAGGCAAGGCAAGATATTTGAACAGCTGCTTAAATCATTTTGGCATAACATATTTTAACATAACATTAACCATAACATATTAGACACTGAAGAGGAAATAAACCTTCAGAATCAGAAAAGGGCTTTATTGCCAAGTGTACTTGCACAAACAATAATTCTTCATACATACATAATACTGCAAATAACGTTAAATCCTGCAATAATTCCCTTACAATACCTGCGTATTTTCCCCTTCTCGGAAAGCACTAGCGACTCTTTGGCGTAAAAACGTTCCTAAATCTCGGCCTTTCTTGGATTCGTCCTTTGGCCATTCCTCGCACAGCTTCAGAAATCGACGGTATCTGGTGGCAGCCATGTTTAAAGTCTGTTTCACGACTAACTGCATGCACTCACACACAGACAGCAAAAAGAAATGCACGGTCCTGAAAACCTGTAAGCCGTGAAGGGCCAAGTGGCACGGCGTTTCAAAATTGATTCCTTCTTCTTCTTTTGTTTTATTGGCAACCGCACTTAACAGTGCATTACTGCCATCACCCGGTAGCTTGGATCTTGGATCAGAAACATTTCTAATCACCCAACCCCCCAGTATTAAACCAGTATTATTCAAAAACTGAAACAACACATTAACCATACTATTTCCTATATCTGAGTCTAATATATTCTTTAATGTTAACTCTTTCCCTTCATTCTTCCATAATTCTTCTCTTAACACTTCTCTTTCTTCATCATACCCATTACAATTAATAATCACATGTTCTACAGTTTCACTCTGTCCACATTTCTCACACAAACCTGTTGGATGCTTAGATATTAAGTGTAATGTTTTATTCAAACCGGTATGTCCCACCCTTAATCTTGTAATTATACTTTCCTCCCTTCTATTTCTCCCTCTTTTTCTACCTTTTCCCACTTTCTTTTGTATTGCATATAAATGTCTCCATTTACTCTCATTATCCCAATATTGTTGCCACTTTTTACTCATTTTCTCTTTTATTACTGATTTAATTTCTTTTAAACTATGTTGTAACTCAATGTCTACCATCTCTTCATCTACTGCTTGTTTAGCTAATTTATCTGCTTCCTCATTGTCTTTAATTCCCACATGCGCTGGGACCCACATAAACTGTACCTCTATTTTAATTTGGTTCAATTCAAAGAGATTTTGAATAATTTCCATGATTAAATCTGGTCTTGATTCTGACTTTTGATTATCAATACTAATTATTGCTGAATAAGAATCTGAACATATGACTGCATTTTGAATTTTCCTTTCCTTAATTATTTGTACTCCTAGCAGAATAGCCATCAACTCACCTGTATACACCGACAAATGATCACTAATTCTAGCTTTTTTCTTCACCATTAACTTTGGCACATTGACTGCCACTCCTATTCTACTTCCTTTTTTAGAAGCATCTGTGTATATCTGTATATTATCTCCATACGTTATTCTTAAATACTCATTTGCTCTCATTACTTCCATCATTCTGTCTTATCTTCAGTAATGTTAAATCTACTACCGGCTGAGGAATAATCCATATAGGAGTATGCATATATATTACTCTTGGTACACATCTATAATTGTCTATCCCCATCTCCTTAATATCTTCTTCTACCACCCACCCAAAACTCTTATGTTTCTTCATTCCTTGTTCCCAACATTTTCCTAATATTTTCCTTGTTGGATGTACCTCATTCTGACTATTAAGATTTGTCCAATACACAGCCATTAACTGTTGTCTTCTAATATTAAGCGGCATTTCATTTATCTCTATTTGCATTGCTGCTATAGGTGTTGTTGGATATGCTCCACAGCAAATTCTCAATGCCTGTGCTTGAATTCTATCCAATTTCTCTAACTGTGACTTTGCTGCCAACCCATATGCTATACTTCCATAATCTAGTACAGATCTTATCATTGCTATATATACTGTTTGAAGTGCCCCTCTATCTGCTCCCCACTCTTGTCCTGCCATACATTTCATTATATTTAACACTCTTTTACACCTATTCACTGTCTTGTCAATATGTTCTTTCCATGTAAGTCTAGTATCTAGCCACATTCCCAAGAATCTAACTGATGTTACTAGTGCCATATTCCTGTTATATATCCTTAACTTCCATTCATTACCTACTTTCTTGTTGGAAAATATTATAACTTGTGACTTCTCCACCGATAGCTTAAATCCCAACTTATATGACCATTTAACTACCTCATCCACAGCCTTCTGCATTTTCCCCATAATGAACTTATTGTTTCTCCCTCTGAACCACAAAGCCCCATCATCTGCAAACAGTGATCTACCAACACTCCTATCCACCTTACTAAATATATCATTTATCATTATTATAAAAAGTACTGGACTTATCACACTTCCCTGAGGAGTACCATTTTCTATTATTCCTGGAGATGATATAGTATCTCCTACTCTCACCCTTATTACTCTTTGCTTAAGAAAGTCATTAACCCAATTAAACATTCTTCCCCCTACCCCCATCTCTTCCAACTTAATCATCAGACCCTCCCTCCATAACATATCATAGGCTTTTTCAATATCAAGAAACACAGCAATTACTGATTCTTTATTTGACAGAGCTTTCTTTATTTCCGCTTCCAAACACATAACCGGATCCATAGTTCCTCTTCCTACCCTGAATCCACTTTGAAAAGGTGTTAATTTTCCTTCTTTTTCCAAAAAATATACTAACCTATCCGTTATCATTCTCTCCATCACTTTACCTACATGAGGAGTAAGGGCTATTGGCCTATAGCTAGCCGGATTACTTGGATCCTTCCCTGGTTTCTTTATTGGCAATATCAATGCTTCTTTCCAACTTTGCGGTAGCACCCCCATTTCCCACACTTTATTATAGAATTCTAACATTACTCTCAACGATTCCTCACTTAACTGCTTGATCATATAATAGCTGATTTTATCTTGCCCTGGAGTAGTTTCTCTCATTCTCCTCAGCGCTCGCTTTAGTTCCGACATTTCAAACGGGACATCCATCATATCATCTCTTTTCTGTCTTTTTCCCAATAGATGAGGATGCTCTCGTAATACTTCCTCCCTCTCCCTCTTAAACTCTTCAGTCAGATTTTCCGTACTGTTTACTTTTATAAATGTATTACAAAACATTTCTGCTTTCTCACAGTTTTCTATTGCTGTAACTTCCCCTTCATTTAAAACAGGATATTCCATATCTTTCCTTATTCCATTCATCCTTCTGATCATACTCCATACTTCTCCTATTGGTGTACTTCTCCCTATTCTATCACAGAAATTTCTCCAATGTTGTCTTTTTGCCCTTCTTACCACCTCTTTAACCTTTGCTTGTTCTCTCTTATATTCGATTAAATCTGTATAATTATGCATTCTTCTTGCCTTCTTGTATGCTCTCCTTTTCCTTCTAATAGCTTCATCACACTCCTTATTCCACCATGGTACCATTTTTGTCTTTCTTCTTCCTTTACCCTTAGGAATATTACTTACTGCTGCGTTTTTCATAACTCCTATAATTTTCTCATTTATAGCTTCTATATCATCTACCCTTCTTATTTCATTTATGTCTAAACCCTCCTCCACCCTTTTCACATATTCAGTCCAGTTAGCTTTTTCATACTTCCATCTCCCTTCTCTTCTCTCACTTCTTTCTACACAATTATTCATATTGGTACACATTTCAATCAAAATAGGAAAGTGGTCACTACCTATAGTACATTTCCTTAATACCCTCCAGTTAATTATTCCCCCTAACCTACTTTTTACAAGAGATAAATCCAACACCGCTTCTTGACCTGTTCTCATGTCTACTCGTGTACCTCCCCTATCATTCATACAGATCAAATTCATTCACCTTCCCATTTCTGTCAGTTACACTTCCTCCCCACATACTACTATGGGCATTGAAGTCCCCACACCATATCACCCTCTCTCTACTTTGCCCTTCTATCTCCAGCATATCTTCCAATGTCATTTGTCTACATGGATTATAAAAATTTATTATTACAACACTCTTATCATCCTTCCATACCTCCACCACCACATATTCCATTTCTCTTCCTTTCCCCACCATTCTATACTGTATTTCAGATTTAATGAAAGTAACACACCCACCACCATTTCCCTCTTCCCGATCTCTTCTCACAGAAACATACCCTTTAATTACAAAATCAAATTTAGGTTTCAGCCAAGACTCTTGTACACATATCACATCTGGCTTTTCCTCCATCTTATTTAGATAACCCTTAAATTCCAGTCCATTAGCCACCAAACTCCTAGCATTCCATTGTAAAATTACTAACATCAAAATTATTGTCCATCCCATGATTCTTGACTAGGCTGTACTTCTAAAGTTAGACCATCTCTAACCATTTCCCATGTTAGCCCTTTGATATCCAGGAACCGCTCTGCTGCTCTCACTATTATCTGTATCTTTTCTGTTCTTCTTTCAGTCTGCGCTGAACAATTTATGACCTCTGCCATGAATAACACAAAACTCTTTTTACTTACTGTCATTGTGTCATCCGATTTTTCCCTTTCCTTTTCTTCATTTCTGATTTGATCTTTCCACATCTCCTTCTCCTCACTCTCTTTCTTTTTCCTTGAGTCTACTTTTTTAACTGCTTCCGCATATGACAGCTTATTTCCATCTCTTTCCTTCTGAATTTCTACTGCTCTCTTTCTCACTTTACATCCTCCATATGCCACATTATGGGCTCCTCCACAATTACAACATTTTGCCTCCACACCTCTTCCACATTTTCCGTACTCATGTTCTTCCCCACAGTGTGCACATCTCTTTTTGGCTCTGCATACACTCGCAATATGACCATATCTCTGGCAGTTATAGCATCTCAGCGGAGCACGCACATATTCTCTCACCCGAAAGCTAACATATCCAATCATCACTTTACTTGGTAGCATTCCTCCACTTTCAAAACGCAACATTACAGAAAGACTTTCTTCCTTATTCCCTTCCCTATTCCTTTGCAATCGTTTTGCTTCAATTACATTTCCTCCTTTAATATTTATCATCAACTCTACCATAGTGACATCCAATGCTACCCCTGTAATTACTCCACATACCCATGATTTTCCACCTGTTTGATTACAACTTGAAATCACTTGTTTACACACAACCTTCATTTTCATCACCTTATCCCTCTGCTCCTCATTATCACAAATCACCAATAATGCTCCATCCTGAAGTACTCTTGCACCCCTAATCTCTCCTGATTGTTTCCTCAACTCCTTTGTTAACTCAATTGGGTTTACCCCTTTTACTCCTTGTCCCTCTTTAAATCTTACAATCATTTTTTCTTCCTCTCTCCTTTCACTTATTACCCCCCTTTCACTATCCTCATCTGTACCTACTGAATCATCTTCATTATCTTTCTTCCTCTTATTATTTGCTTTTTCAACACTTTTTATTCTCCCTCCGTCCACTTGTGTCCAACCCATCTCATCACTTTCATCTTCAATCTCTGATTCATCAATTCTAGCTCTTGTTTCTGATCCAGCCTCCTCTTTTTTCTTTTTCCTCGATTTCCCCATCGTATTCTTCTTATTTCAGCAACTTTTATACTTAAAGCAATTCAGTATAATTTATTTCAAACACTCACGACGGTTGCAAACACAAGTTAGTCTAACTTCCGTTTCCGGTCCGTTCTTGCCGCCCCACTCCTCCGTCGGTTCCACCAAAATTGATTCCTGATAAAGTGAAACCATAGACATTATATAGGTAGACACCCTATTGGCCGCTGGGCGATGAGATTTGCGGCCGCCATCTTGAACCGGTGTTGTACCGAAATCTGACTCCCGGACAAATCGCACTCCCCTTCGCGTGCACGCGCGTCACACATTTGAACGCAGCGCTTGCAGTTAAACCTTCAGCGGTTTATTATAAGCCTTTTATTGATCGTTTTTTTCCACAGTTGGCACCAAGAACGAACATAGAAGCGTTGTCTGATTAACAAACAGCTAACGGATGCAAAAACGCCGACTGGAGAAGGTCGTCAACGGAATTAAACCGCAATTTCCAAAGTAAAAGTGCAAGTTTTACACTTAAATTATTAACTGCACCAACTTTATCATCTCGCAATGCTCTTCCTATAAAACCTGCTTTTCATTATCATTTAAATTGATATTTAATCACATTTAGTTTGTTATACTAGGATGAATTTAGTTAGAATTTAGTTCTCATAAAATAATATGTATTAGGCTACATTTACATTTAGTAATTTAGCAGACTATTTTATCAAAAGCGACTTACAAATGAGGACAATTGAAGCAATCAAAATCAACAAAAAAACAATGATATATAAGTGCTAAAACAAGTCTCAGTTAGGTTAAACAGTACACGTCGCAAGGGCTTTTAAATAATATAATAAATAAAAAGAAAACAGATAGAAAAAGAATAGAGCACGCTATTAGAGTTTTATATATATATATATATATATATATATATATATATATATATATATGAAAAGAAAAAAGATAGAATACAACAAGATTAGAAAGGTAGATTTTTTTTTTAAAGAATAGAATTAGAATAGTGAGTGCTAAAGTTAGAGGGTCAAATAAAGATGGAAGAGATGTGTTTTAAGACGATTCTTTAAGATGGCTCAGGACTGCTGCTCGGATTGAGTTGGGCAGGTCATTCCACCAGGAGGGAACATTTAATTTAAAAATCCGTAAAAGTGACTTTGTGCTTCTTTGGGATGACACAATCAAGCGACGTTCACTTGCAGAACGCAAGCTTCTAGAGGGCACATAAGTCTGAAGTAATTATTTTAGGTAAAGGGGTGAAGAGCCAGTGGTATTTTTGAAGGCAAACATCAATGCCTTGAATTTAATAATATCTAAGGTATTATTATTATTATCATGCAATATTTATTGTACGATCAGTATTTATTTGACAGTGCCTTTGTATTTGTGTACTGGTCTCATAAATGTTGTTGTATCATATAGTCCTCTTATGATCTAGTACATTTTGTCTTATCTCCTATTACTTTGTTTAATTTTGTTTGTTTTGTTGCGAAGAACGTTGTTTGAGTTCACCGAGTACTGTACTGTACACACTGTTTATGGTTGAAATGATTTTTAAAATTACTTTGACAAAAGTACCATTTAGTATGACCCAAACAAAACCTTTATTTTTCTATTTAAATAATTTGATGACCCTACTGCTGATTTAAAAAAAATACAATACCATTGCTGTCATTCTTGAATACTGAAAATAATAAATATAAAATTAATATTTTTATTATAAATTATCTCTTGTGTTCGGGTCAAAAGGATATTTTTCCCCTGAAAATACTATTTAATTTTATTACACTGGACTGACACCTACTGACTTGGCTCACACATTATGTCTCATTTTTTGGAAAATGTTCATATTTCCTTTATGATTAATGGGGCATTCGAACAACATGACCAAAAAATTAATACAAAACCAGTCCTAAATGAAAGCAAACAAGTTGACAAAAAGATAGAATCCAATAATTGATGATAATGTAGCATAATGGGAGATTTTTAAGCAATTTCTGTAGGCCAGACATTTTTTTGACCGGGAACACCACAAATGAAAAGTTCAAAATTTCCAAAACAAATGTCCTGGTAAAACTTTAAAGAACACTATTATGATGTTAAATATTGATAAACTTATTCACAAAAAAACGTATAAATACAAAACCAGTATTAATTTAATAAAAACAAGTGAACAAAGAGATTGAGGTATTTGATGATAATATAGAATAACTAGCGATTTACTAAAACATTTTTGTAGACTGTTCATTTTTCAAAGCTACGTGGCATTAGTACATACATTCCACAGTACACTCCCAATACAGGTTAACAAGGTCACAGTGAAACCAAATTTATGCTGATGTCACATCTTGCCCTAAAGTGTGTGCAAAAACATTTGACTGTAGCTCCAACAGGACAGGTTTGGTGGGGGGAGTGTGATTTTCACAGCAATTATACTCCCCCCCCCCCCACTAATACAGGTTAAAAAGGTCACAGTGAAACCAAATTTATAAAATAAAATAGAACATGAACATGTCACATTAAGAGAGAGCCTCACATGGACAAGCAGAGAACCAGGCAGCCCACCAACAACTAATTGATTTCTCTTTTGCTCCTTCTCCAGCTTGAAGGGACAAATACCTTGTTAAATGTAACAGCAAAGCTACATAAAAAAAACTAAGCAAAAGAAGAATGAACTCAGTTAACTCTTGCATGGTTTTGTGTGCTCACTACAAGCACTCTGCTGTGCCTCACAGTGTGAACGCAAAATAGAGTCAATTTTACATTTTATGGGACACATGCACAGAAAATAATGTCAAAATACTTGTGTTGACAAGTATCCCTGAAAAGAGTCGTTATGTATCACATGAACAGAGAGTCTTGAGAGCCTCAATTGTACAAAAAAAAGAGCAGCCTCTCAGTAAGTGCACATACACCTGAATGAGTTCTCTTTTGCACATGCATCTGCCTGCTACCCCACAGCTATTTACAGAAACTACTAAATAAACATGGGGTTTATCAGCCTTGCTGATTGTATTTGTCTAGTCTCAAAATGAGTATAAATTTGGTTTCTCTGTCAAGTCAAGTCACCTTTATTTATATAGCGCATTCAACAAAAAAAGATTGTGTCAAAGCAACTAAACAACATTAACTAGGAAAACGTTTGTGGAATTAACGCTAGGAAAGGCAGTTCATTGAATTCAGTGATGTCCTCTCTGTTCAGTTAAATGGTGTCTGTGCATTTATTTGCAATCAAGTCAATGATATCGCTCAGGGCCGGAGTGGGACCACTTTTCAGCCCGGGAGTTTCAGGCCCAAGACCGGCCCACTTTTTCCATGGTGGAATTCTAAATTAGCACTTTTTCCAAATTGGATAAATGAAGCAACAGTTCAGCTCTTACTATTTTTTACTACTTTTTATTAATACTATGGTTCAACAAACAAATAATTTAAAGGTTAAACAATAATTCACCTAAGATGATAAGTTAACAAAAAAATATTCCACTATTCCACAAGGATAGGTTGATAAATTAACAAAAGCAGAAAGAAAGAAATAAAAAAAAGCATTTGAAACACTCTTCCACAAACAGGCAAATTTAACTGTTTACAGCACCAACAGCATCTACAGCATCAGTAGCCGCCTAAGCAGTGCACTGGTTTCAGCCACTTTATCAATAACTGTGTAATTGCTTATAGACATGTGGATTTCCTTCTCTGTGCACATCAACATAAAAGCCTCCAAGTTGTCCTGACTCAATGAGCTTCGTAGCCTATTCTTCACAAACTTTAAAGTTGAGAAGCTTCTCTCACATGCAACCTGCGTGATGGACAAAGTCAACAGAAACTTATATGCTAACCCAATCACATGATAAGCATCTGTGAGGAGGTTATACTGTGAGAGTATTAAATGGACACAAATGGCACAGTTTTTGCAGGAGGAACAGGTCCTGCTTTCAAGTTCCATCTCTGGTTCTTCCATATATGGTAGTCCGCCACTATTCTCCTGACCTTCCTGTGTCACCTCACTACATGTCCTGACAGTGTAACCTTCAAGAGAGGACTGTTTCCGTCTGTCCCACTGGTATGCCAGGCTAGAAAGCTCAGTTTGTAATGTGCTAACAGTAGCTCTGTCATCAAACCTAAGCAGACATTTGCTGATTTCCTGGAGTGCTGAGTTAGGGAGCCCATTTCTCTTTATTTCAGGAAAGTTTTTGGGGTCAAGACAAGCAAAATCTGAGGCAAGTTTTGCATTTGCTGAAAACCTTCTATCTATGCTACCTGCCACAGTGTCCAGAATAACATTATGGACATTTACCTCAAAGGCAGAATCAGATGAGGCTACTGGTTCATCATCTAAAAGCTCTCCTGGCATTCTTTTCTTTCTTCGGACACGCTTCTCTGGAAGTGCAGTCTGCACAAGTAGTTCATAGTTGTCCATCTCTTCCAGCTTGTCGTTGGCCCAACTCACAAACTTAGCAGCTGCCACTTTCACTCCCTCAAAGTCCCTGACATATTTTTTGAGGTTATCCTTTGTCCCCTCAACCAGACGCTGAGCTGACAAAATATCCACTCCGTGTGTCTGTAGGTACTTGGAGAGGGGGGATGTATGTTGGAAAATGCGAAGGAAAGTTTGAGCAATAAGGATAATCTCATATTTCAGAAGATTTTCAATTAATCCCTTTGCTTTTACCCTCACTGTTGACTTCATACTCCCATCCTTCTCAACAGAGGCTAGGGTCAGCAGCAGGTCAACAAACAATGCATCCTGGGGATTACCAAAAGACCCAAAGACCTTAGTGAGAGCCTGATCCTTAGCCCACCACCTGGTTTCCCCTATTGGGCTCAGTCTCCTGTGATGTGTGTCCTCACTTGTCTCTTCCCAAGTCTGCATGCGTTTATAAGACTCCCTGAGGAAAACTGCCACATCATTTAGAAGTGAGAAGAGAGATGCACTCTCTATGACACTACCTGTTGTGTCTGCCAGTACCAAATTTAAAACATGGGCATAACACCAGACATGAATTTGTGTTGGAGACTGTTCAGACAGGAATGCAGAGAACCCTTTATACGGTCCCTGCATATTTGCTGCTCCATCAGTGGAGTTGCCCACACACATGCCCATATCAATGCCAAGTTTGTCCAATGTGTTCTTTAGTAGCGGTGTCAGATATTTACCAGTGGATTTTTCACAGTTACCCACAGCAACCAACCGCTCATGAACTACATCTGTGACATATCTGACAATGATAGCACATTGGTCCTTTGATGTGACATCTTGGGTTGTATCGATCTGAACCGAAAACAGTGACAGTGTCAAAATTACTGGCTTCCTCATCTACACTTGCATCTGCCTGTGCCTCTGGAATCTCTTACACAACAAATAGGACAGAAAGACATATACCAGGGGTGTCAGACTCAGATTAGACAGTAGGCTGGATTTGTTGAAATGAGATCTCATGGGGGCCGTCATTGCCATTTTTTTTTTCTCCATATTTTATTTAATATTTCCAAATTTATTCAAAAATAATGTTTTTTTACTCAAAAAACATGATACCTACTCTCAGATAAATGAGGCCTATTATTAATCAGATGCAAATAGAAATATAAAACCAGGCCTATTTGAAAGAAAACAAGTTGACAAAAAGATTGAATCCAATATGTAGATTATATAGCATAACAAGTGATTTATAAGCTATTTTTTTGTAGCCCAGACATTTTTGACCAGGAACACCAAAGGTGTTATAGGGTTTAGAACAACACCTGAGGGTTAAATAACTTTAATTCATATTGTTTACTCTGGTATCCTCTCTACCTGTACCTGTAGTCATTATGGCCTCCTCATTTTCAGCGGGGGACTGGCTTATCTGCTGCTCAGATGCTACAAAAAATAATTAAGAGATCATTTTAGTGCATACACAGATCAAGCTTGAGTTTTGTTATCAATATGTTAATGTGCATAATATTTGCAAAGTCTATGAATCGCCATGTATTGGGTGATACAAAAAGGCAAATATTTTAATTAAATTTTATATTTTGCTTGTGAATAGGTTGACAATGCTACAACGGTATTAGCTGAATAATTATGTTGCAGCGTTGCAAATGCTATGAGGCCTATGATTAATCAGATGCAAATAGAAATATAAAACCAGTCCTAAGTGAAAGAAAACAAGTTGACAAAAAGATTGAATCCAATATTGGGAGATTATATAGCAAAACAAGTGATTTATAAACAGTTTTTTGTAGCCAGGACATTTTTGACTAAGAACAAAAAAGGTGTTATAGGGTTTTGAACAACACCTGAGGTATAACTTTAATTCATATTGTTTACTCTGGTATACTCTCTACCTGTAGCTGTAGTCATCAAGGCCTCCTCATTTTCAGCAGGGGACTGGCTTATCTGCTGCTCAGATGCTACAAAAAATAATTAATAATTAAAATAAAATAATAATAAAAAGTAATTTTACTGCATAACGCTACACAGCTCAAGCTTGAGTTGTTATCAATATTAAATTGCATAATATTTGCCAAGTCTATGAATCGTCATGTATTGGATGATACAAAGGCTAATATTTAGATTAAATGTTATATTTTGCTTGTGAATAAGTTGACAATGGTATTAGCAGAATAATTACGTTGCTAATGCTAATCATAGGCCTAACATTATCTCTCTTTACCTGTTGCCACTTGTGTTTGACTTTGTCCTCTTGAAAATAAATTGGTAAGCTTAACACATTTGGCAGCATCCTCCTCCAATGCCTTTCTTTTTTTTAATCTGGCTTTTTCAGCCCCTCCTGGTCTCTTCCTACCATCCATTCCTCCCTGAAGCGGGCTGGCCCAGCTATCAGTAGCCGCCGGCGGTGCCGCGGTAGCTTTCCTGAGAAAACGATTTGGAGGGCTATGGACCCAACCAACTCTATGGGAGGGGAGGGGAGAACTCCCTCATATGGTACAACCCATGCAGAGGCTGCGCGCTGCTGTGTTAGAATGCGGACGCGGAGCGTGATTAAAAGAGAAGATAGACTCAAACGTGACAAAAAAAAAAAAAAAAATTACTCGGCCAGCCGGCCGGCCCAAAAGTATAGCGGCCCACCGGGAAATCTCCCGATCCTCCCGATTACCCACTCCGGGCCTGTCTTTGGTAGACTGTAATCCTGAGCTCAGAAAAGACAATTCTGATTCTTTATTAAAAGATTTTCTTAACCATATACAAGTCTCCAGTTTATCATTTGACGAATCAACGAACTGGGAGGAAACTCTGCTGGGGCAGACTTTCCAACAATTTGGAGGGGGCACCCGGATTCGTCACGAGACTGAACGCTGAAGGACATCTCTTTTTCAGTCAACCAGCTGGAAAAAAAAAAAAAAAGGTAAGCAGACACCTTTTTAACAAAAGTACTGCATATTGGCAATTACCAAATTTAAAAGACTGAAGAAGAGGTGAATATCAGTATTTTAATTAAAACAAAAAGAATCAGAATTGGACTAAGAAATTTTAACTGTTGTGAAAATCCTGGCAAGGTTTAAGAGTGAGAATAACCCGGCGTGGTTTTACGTATTTTAACTGTTGTGAAAATCCTGGCAAGGTTTAAGGGTGAGAATAACCCGGCGTGGTTTTACATATTTTAACTGTTGTGAAAAATCCCGGCGTGGTTGACAGTTAAAAAATAAGTGTATGTAAAATTCAAGACCCCTTTGTGAAAAATCCCGGCGTGGTTAACAGTTTTAAATACTAGGATTGGTCTGATGTATGTGTATGTGTGATTGCATGAAAATATAACTCGTGTTTGGGAGGTTAGAGTGCTGCGCACCTTCTCTGGACCTTCACTTAAGTGTGAACTGGTAGGAACGGACGCAGTACTCTGGTGGCCCAGAGAGCGAGAGAGTGAAAGATAAGCCCTTGCATAAAGGGACAAGTGTGAAAGAAATAAAACACGGGTGAATGAGTGGCTGGTGATTTAAAGACACATATCATTTAAAGAACTATTGTTACCGAGTAACCAGTAACGTGCGGTGAAATTTTGTCATGGGTAGGCTGTGACCTATCAATGTGTGGAATATATGTTCATATATTCATTCAGTTAATTTAGCAACCCAAGTTCATATCAGGCATCATCAGATCGCTGCCTGCATTCAGCAAAGTCAGTCATGTGAGGCTAATGCACAATCAAATATAATAATCAAATTAATAGACACATCTATCTTATGACTTATACAACAAACAAATGTTTTGTGAGGGACACAGAGAAGGAGGCGGCGCGGCAGCCTAGTCACTCCATCAAAATGCGCAAACGCGCACAGACAGCCACGGCGCGCACACACACACACACACACACACACACACTTTTGGTCTGGTGACGGCGCACCAGGCTACAGTCAGAAAACATTGCGTCAGCAGTACAGCTTTAAAGTACAAAAACAGCTTATTCGCTCCTACAAACTGCTAGGCGCACACACCGACACGCAAGTATACTAGATGCTAGTATTCGGGAAGCGCGCGGATTGAGTGAGAGCGAGTAGATCACGTGACATGAAGCAAGCTCGGTCTCTGCCTCAATGTTGATAATTCAAGACAGCATGAGAACTGACTGCGCATGCGCAAACCTACATAAACTACGTTCTATGGACCAAAGAGGCACCGCTCACCTCTGCTTCAATGGCCATGGCTTTTGAATTTCCTGCATGAAACAACGGTTTTTAGGAGCAAACAATGGCAAAATGAGTATATTATGTGTATTCCTGAAAATTTTTGTTACAAAAAATAATATTTGGAATAAAATTAATGCAATTAATCATGTGGTGAATTAATAAAGCTCTTGGAATTAATAAATGTAATGTCAACATTTCCTTTGGTGAGGCACTGCCTACCCTGACCGCACGTCCCTGTATTTTACAGACAAAATATGTTCAATGTTCAAACTGTGTTAATATGAATTTTAAAATTCATATTTAAAAACAGGCAATGGGTCTTTTAGGTCCAACAGCACTGTAAAATGACTAGCTAAATATAAACTGGTAGGAATTGCACATTGTAGGCTATCTGTCAACAGTTAAGGGGACATTATACAATAGCCAAACCGTTCACTTGTTATTTTGAACAATTAATTAAATTGTAAATGATCAAATAAAATAATTTCTTTCTTTTTTTTCATTTACAGAATAATATAATTTATTCATATTTATATTTTGTCGATGTAAAATTTACATTCCCATGTAACGTTACATGAACATCTGCGTTTGAATGTCGAGCAGTAGATTTCAGATTATCGCGGGATCACGGATCAGCTGTTTTGATGAACTTCACGACGAGAGTGTGCGCACACCAATTCTGCCAGCAAGTGCGTGGAGTTTTGCATGACATATCAAATCTGGTAAGTGAACGGTTTGTTTTCTACAAACTTGAAATACATTACTTGTAAGACAATTATATGTTATGACTGAGGCTATTTTGCGTGGACTGGGTTTCATGTTCAACGCACAACTCTTTCAGTTTTTTTTCTTTCATGCTGAGAAACGTTAACTAGGATAAAAAAAGCGATTTTGTTAGTTTCCTCTAAAACGACCAACTGTAGTTTCTGCAGCAAAGCAGATTTCTGAATATCACGTGATCAGCCGTTTTGACGAACTTCATAAGTGTGAGCGCGCGCCAATTCTGCCACTGCCAGTGAGTTAGTGGAGTTTTTGCGTGACATCATGTAATATTGCGAGCTCTTGCAGTAAGTGAACAAACAGTTCGTTTTCTTCAAAAACAGTAACGTGAACTGTAGCCTACAAGTATATGTTGATATCTATTTTCCCATCATAATAATGATGCTGACGAAGCTGTTAATGTGGGTTTTATTATCAGCTCAACTCTGTCAGTATTTTTCTTTCATGCTGCGTAACGTTAACTGAGATAAAAAGAGCGATTTTGTTAGTTTGCTCGAACGACTAACGTTAACGTTTCCTGTTTCTGCAGCAAAGCAGATTGCTGATTATCACGGGGTCAGCCATTTTGATGAACTTCACAAGTGAGAGCGCCCGCCATTTGTGATTTGTGCATGACATGTAAAATTGCGATATCTGGCACTGGTAAGTGAACAAACAGTTCGTTTTATTAAAAATAACAGTAGCTGTACAAGCAAGTTATATGTTTTGACTGAGGCTATTTTGCCATCATAATGATGCGGACGATTGGTAGTGATGGCAAAATCGAGGCCTCGTGAACCAATGAAACAGTTGAACCAAATGTGCCATATTGTTTCGAGGCTTCGAATCAATCCGACACCCGTCTCAACGGTGACACCTAGTGGTCACTTGCAGGTGTTGATCTGAAACAACCTTGACGAGCCATTAAAAAAATGTGTTGTTTTTTTATTATTATAATGTTCTAATATGTGAAGCTTGTAACCTATAGGCTCCTCACTGTGCATAATGTTATTTTGGTCATGAAAAATGAATATTAATAAAAGAAATCAAGCCACAATGTCTCACTTTTTTTAGAGATTTTTATTCAAAAATATTAATTTATCTGCTGTGGAAGGACTTAGCCTACTTTTTTTTACAGATAATTTCTCCATCCTTTGAAAAAATCTTCTCACAAGGGACACTTGTTGCTGGCGTACAAATATATTTTTTTGCAAGGACATACAAATGAGGAAAGATTACTGCTCTCTCTTTCCAGTAAGTTAGTGGATCATGAGTTCTGGGCAAATACGCATCGTTGATGTATTTTTTCACTTCCACTGTGGCATCAGCTGTAGCATTGTGTATCATCTTGGTTTGATGGATGCGAGTATCAAAAAGTTCCCATAAACTGTCCTGTGTTTCTACTGGTGTTGATGTTGATGTTGATGGTGATGATGATGATGATGGGTGTGATGTTGACATTTCTGGGTCTGAATAAAAATGAAAACAGCAATTAGTAACAAATCCTAAACTGACGGCATATATGAAGGATATATTATATTACATGATTCAGATTACATAACATAACACAGACTGAAACTGCTCACCAGGATTTGTGTTTGAACGCATCAGTGAAGCACACTCCAGTGTGATATGCTTTTCAGCTTCCTGGGCTTTGGCAGCATTTCCAAATGCCACATTTTTGAACCTTGGGTCCAGCAGTGTAGCCAGTGCCAAGGCTCTAAAACTCTCATAACCTCCACATCTGGAGTGCAGACCTTCTTGCAGATGTGAGCCTATGAGCCAAAACAGGAGAAACACATATTTATAATAATGACAATAATATGACAGTTATGGCCAATCACATGGGTAGTATGGTCATTGTGGCCTACCTAATTGAACAGTTGATTCCTGCGTTGCATTTCCTTTTTTCTGTGCAAGCTTGTGCTGCAACATCCTGTACAGTGGTATAAGCTTTGAAGCAGACACTCTCTTTTCCTCTGACATCTCTGTTGTTGCGAGTTTGAATGGTTGCAGTATTGACAATGATTGTTCAATAATGTCATAATCAATACTTGTCAGGGGAGCAGTATCATTGTTTAAGTTGGAAAGTGCAGCAGCCACTGGTTCACGTTGGTCATACAAGCGCTGTAGCATGTCAAATGTGCTGTTCCATCTCGTGTCAACCTCCTGTATCAGTTTCAGAGTTGGTCTTCCCATCAAGCTCTGCATCTCCACAAGCTTGTCCTTTGCTTTGCAGCTGGATCTGAACAACCCCACTATCTTTCTGGCCTTCTGGCGTATTTCATTGATGACTGGGGTTTGATCTAGTGCCTTTTTCACAATCAAATTTAAAGTATGAGCAAAACATGGGACATGGCGAAGGTGGAGTAGCTGGGCACTTAGGATCATGTTAGATGCATTGTCAGTCACCATGCACTGAACTTTGGAGGTTATTCCCCACTCAGCCATTAGCAAGGCTTTAGCCTCCATGAGATGCTGGGCTGTGTGGGTTTGGTAAAACCTCCTTACACCCAGTACAACAGTTGCCATTTTTGCCTCTGGTGTTATGTAATGGCAAGTCACACCAAGATATCCATCCATATTAATGGAGGACCACATGTCAGCTGTAAGGCTAACAAATTCGGCCTTTTGTAGGTCCTCCATTGTCTTCTCCTTGGCTTTGTTGTACTTTTCGCTGACCATTATTTTAAGCACCTTCCGGGATGGGAGGACATAGCTTGGATCAAGCTTGTTCACAAATGCCCTGAATCCCTCATCGTCCACGATGGTGAAGGGCTGCAGATCCTTCACCACCATGTTTATAAGAGCCTCATCCAATTCCCTCTGTCTGACTTTTAAAAGAGAAGACAAAACATACTTTCAGACAAATACATTGGAAAAATACAGCTTCAATTAGTGCACATCTATTAAAAGTATAGCCTACTGGTTCATTATTTGGAAACCTTCCAGTGTTTATAATCAGTGCTTTATATAACTTATAAACTTTATAAACAGTGTCCCAAAAGGTTGTAATTATATTTCAATTATAATTATATCCCAAACAATGCATACCTTGCTTAGATGGCCCAGCAGTGTCAGTAGCAGGCCTAGGTACAGGGGGAATGCCATCCTCTGCACCCTGCAAAATGGCAGGATGAGTGTTCCTCAAATGGCGCATCATGGATGATGTATTGTTGCAGTAGGCTAGCTGCCGATCACAATACACACATCTCACTTTATTTGGGGTTTCTAAATGGAAATGCTCCCACACCACAGATGTACGGCATCTCTTCTGGGGAGCTTCCATTTTATCTATCTATCCAAATCTATCTATCTATATATGAATCGATCTATGTATCTAGATATGTATCTATAATCTATGTATCTATATATGTATCTATCTATAATATATGTATTTATATATGTATCTATAATCTATCTATATATGTATCTATCTATAATATATGTATTTATATATGTATCTGTAATCCATCTATATATGTATCTATCTATTAATCTAGCTGTCTATATATATTTATATCTATGTATCTATTAATGTGTCATTATATGTATACTCTGTCTGTCTCTAGCCTCTCAGTCAATGTGTTGTGTAAATTTAAATGTAAGTCTAAATTGCCTATAACTAATCAAATCGCACTATGTCACTATATCACCAAAAATCCGTTATCTCAAAGTCAAACTCCTCTCACAAAAACCCACGAGGTCAAAATGCGTTTATTTCACTTTTATACAGATGTGCGATTGTGTGGTCTGTTCCCGACCGTTCCAATCAAACGCTGATTCGGCGGACCACACCTGATGAAACAATTAGTGAAACACTTCGAGGCTTCGTTTGGTCATAGTCACGTGACATGGGTGTTTCGAATCACGCTTCGGATCAGTGTTTCGACACATCTGCGCTTCGGGATCTCGCAAAGCTTCGGAACGACTGTTTCGCTTCAGCCATCCTTAACGATTGGTTGATAAAGGCTGTAACGTTAGACTGGGTTTTATTATCAGCTCAACTCTGTCAGTTTTTATCTTTCATGCGGAGTAACGTTAACTGAGATAAAAAGAGCGTTTCCTGTCGTTTCTGCAACAAAGCAGATTGCTGATTATCACGGGATCAGCCATTTTGACGAACTTCACAAGTCATTGTGGCACCCGCCATTTCTGCCAGTGAGCTCAGCTAACATTAACTGTTAGTGGATTTGTGCATGACACACAATTCCGATCTCTTGCACTGGTAAGTGAACAAACAGTTTGTTTTATTTAAAAAAACTGTAACTGTACAAGTGTATGTTTTGACTGAGGCTATGCCATCATAATGATGCAGACGAACTTTGGTTAATTAGGCTGTTAACGTTAAGCTGTGGGGTTTTTTCAACTTTTTTTCAAAACTTTTTCAGTTTTTTTTTCTTTCATGCTGAGTAATGTTAACTAGTTTAAAAAAAGAGCGATTTTGTTAGTTTGCTTCAAGTCGACTAATGTTTACTGTCATTTCTGCAGCAAAGCAGATTTCTGATTATCACAGGATCAGCCATTTTGACGAACTTCATGAGTGGGAGTGCCCGCCAATTCTTCCAGTGAGCTAGTGGAGTTTACATGTAAAATTGCGATCTCTTGCACTGGTAAGTGAACAAACAGTTCGTTTTTTATATAAAAAAAAAAACAGTAACTATACAAGTATATGTTTGTGACTGAGGTTATTTATTCAATGATGCTGATGATTTGGGGTTTAATCAGGGTTTTAGTTTCTTTCATGCTGAGTAAGTAACATTAGGATTAAAAATAACCATTTTTATTAGTTTGTTAAAAAAATGATTAACTGTCGTTATTGCAGCAAAACACTAGAGACATTGAGGGGTTATGTGCTGCATTGTAGAGTTCATAGGAACGAGCCCCGTTGTCTCTTCAAATGTGCTGACGCTGACTGCAAACGGACATTTTGTACTTATGCAGCTTTTAAAGCTCATTTTTATCGGGCTCACAATGAGTCTGAAACCTCTGTTACTGCTGGGGCATTTGTTGCAGATTTTAAGTGTGCCATTTCACTGTGTGATCAACAATTTCACACAGTTAAAGAACTTACGTGCCACTTAAAAGAGCATATAGTGGAGGGGCGACCTGTGGCATGTCCAGTAACAGGATGTAAAAATACATTCACTGTGAAATCATCATTTACTGCTCATATGTCCAGGAAGCATAGATCATGTTCTGTTGATAGCATAAGTGACATTTACAGGGAAACTATTTCTCAGTCATCTACTGCCATTGCATGTGAAGATGCTTCCCAGGTCTTTAATGATGAAACAGATGACAACATTGAATTGCCACAGAATTTTAGGGAGTCCTTTCTTAGGAATGTATGTTTACTGTACCTAAAATTGCAAGGGCAGCTCCTCCTTCCAGTTTCATCAATACAAACGATTGTTGAAGAGATGCAAAATGTACACGAGTTAGGAAGAGAATACACTTTAAGTAAACTGCAGTCACTTTTAAAAAATGACATGCGTCTTACAGATGATATTGTCAGTAAAGTCTGCGATTGTGTAAAGGATTCAGATTTGTTCTCCCTCTGTCATCAGGGTCCGCTGAGAACAACATATTCAAGAGCTCAGACATTCAAACAAATGTTCCATTACATAGAGCCTAAGAAAGTAACATTAGGAAATGATGAAAATATGAGACAAAGGTTTGCATACTACATACCTGTAAAGCAAACATTAAGTAACTTACTGGAATCAGAATTCTGGAAGAATTCAGTGTCACAACAGTCTCATGAAACAGACCCGGATAATTTTAGTGACATAAGTGATGGTAAAAGCTTCAAGTCTAACCAGTTCTTTATTGCAAAATCCAGAATGCCTGAAACTAATTCTCTACCAGGATGCTTTTGAAATTGTAAATCCTCTCGGCTCTGCTAAGAAAAAGCACAAAGTTGTTGCAGTTTATCTTTCTGTGGCTAATCTACCTGCACATGTTCGGAACAATACTGATCACATGTCCCTTGTGTTATTATATGTAGAGAATGATTTAAAACAATTCGGATTTGCTAATGTTTTCTCAGAGATGTTGGTGGATTTAAAAGATTTGGAGGAAAATGGAATAACTGTAGGTGGTGAAACGGTCAAAGGATCTTTGTATTGTATTGCCGGTGATAATTTGGGTTCACACAGCATTGGTGGGTTTACCGAAAATTTCAGTCGTTCACAATATTTTTGCAGGTACTGTGAAGTCACGCGACATGAGTTTCAAAATGATGACCCTAATGTTTGTGGTTTACAGCGCACACCCGAACGTTACAATTCTATTGTTCGTGATCTAGAAGCTCAAGACAACAAAGGCATAAAGGGAAACTCTGTTTTCAATACTTTGAAATCTTTTCATGTTTGCCAGCCTGGTCTCCCACCTTGTTTAGGTCATGACTTATTTGAGGGTGTCTTGTCCTATGATGTTGCATTGTACCTGAAGTATTTCATCAAGAAGAAGCAATGGTTCACATATTCAATTTTGAACCGGCGCATCAAGCAGTTCAAGTACAAAGGAACTGATGCTCTTACAAAGCCATGTGCTGTCAACTCTCAAGTGCCCAAGCTTTCAGGGCAAGCCATTCAGAATTGGAATTTCTTAAGATTGCTTCCTGTATTAATTGGTGACAAAGTGCAAAATCCAGAAGATGATGTGTGGCAGTTAACTCTCCAACTTAAAGACATTGTTGATATGATTTGTGCACAAACAATTTCATCAGCACAGGTAGCCTATCTTGACATTCTGATCCAAGAATATTTGGAATCAAGAAAGTCTTTATTTCCTGAAAGTTTACTAAAACCAAAACACCATTACTTGCGGCACTATCCAGCACTAATTTTAAAATTTGGCCCCTTGATTAGATTATGGACGATGCGTTTTGAAAGCAAACACGGCTACTTCAAGAGGTGTGCCAGGCATTTAAAAAACTTTAAAAACATCTGCCTAACTTTATCCGAAAGACATCAGATGTTTCAGGCATATCTTTCAGCTGGGCCAGGGTGCAGTCAGCTTCTGCAGGTCAAAGACTTGCACTTTTTACCCCAACCTTTACAGTGACACAATTAAACATGCAGTGAGAGAGTTTAGCTTTTCAGAAATCAATACTAGTGTATCCACAGACATCGTGTACAAAGGTACATCATATAAAAAGGGTAATTTTCTTGTGTCAAAAAATGATGAGGCCATTGAATTTGGAGAACTTCTCATTATTTTAATTCAAAATGATGACACTGTGTATTTTGTGATGGAAGTACATAAAGCTGACTATCATTCTGAATACCATCTGTACTCAGTGACAAAACGGAACACCAGGTTGCAATGTCTTAACATTAACGATTTGGTAGATTTTTATCCGTTACCATCATAAATTTTTAACGGGCATCAAGTCATTCCACTGAAACACAGTGTGTTGTCGAAATAAAGAGTCTTGGCCACAGTGGTGGAGAAACCACACAAAAAATGCTCATTTATGATTAGGAAAAAAAATATAGTAAAAACAAAACATAACATTTGAAAAATGTGAAAGGAACAATTTTTTTTTACTTTTAAATACATAAAGTTAAAATGCTCAGACACATTCAAAAGAAGTGGCTTCTCTTATATGCATGTTGTTACTTCACTAAATACCTTTTTTTTTTTTTTTTTGCTTGATTCTAGAAATGTCTGATTCTGAGAGAATGTTTCTACGTACCGCCATTACTGAGGTCTTGCCGGACCTTCCAGAGGTGACAAAGGACATTTTAGAAGAGACACTGCAATCTCTTGGTGTGGAGTCATATGAGGATTTTAAATTTATTGAGGAAGCTGATTTGCTGTCAGCGCTGAGGCCAATTCAAGCCCGAAAAGTCATTGTTGCTTGGAAGCTGAGATGTAAGTGATGTTACATTAGAGAATGCAACCAGTGCCAACACTTAGATGTCCTAAAACATCTGAAAGGTTGGAAATAACAAATTTCACATTGTGTTAATAATTGTCTGTGCAGGCCAGACCCCTGAAAGCAGCAGCTCTTCTGTTGATGCCACGCCTAGACCTCCCACAAACTTAGAGTCTCTATCCAGAAGTTCACAATTAATCTCTTCCGACCACTCCCAAAGCCCTAATCCAGACTGGGTGGACACCTTTCTGGTACCATGGGATAAGTTACCAGAGGAACTGATACAGTTATTAGAGAGAGGTAAACGTCCAAGTCCACGGATCAGAAGAGAGATGGTTCGGATTGTCGTCTGTGAGATGATGCGAAAAAATTCTTGCCCAAGTAAAAAAAGTTCTACAGAAGTTGCTAAAAAGATGGTGGCGAAATATCCTAAATCTCTGCAAGACGTAATCGAGGGAGATGTGATTGGGCCAGGGTACCACTCTTTAGTAAAGCAACTGCAATATAGAATCGAAAATGCGAAGCGCTCTACGACCCCCAAAATGAGAAAACGAAAGCCTCCCACTGATGAGTCTGACACAGACAAAGTCCCTCCAAAACAAAGAGCAACCATGCAGGACACTTATGGGTGTATTAACTGGGATTTAAAATTCCTCCCCATTGAAGAGACCCCAGAGAGCCAGAGAGAAAAGAAAGAAACACTGCAGATGATTTCCCAGCAAACTGATACAAATCTAGAGGAGGTCAAACGTCTAATGAAATTGACTTTCTACACACAGCGTAAACAAGTGAACCAGGGCGGAGATATAAAATGCCTCCTGAAAGAGTGGCCGTTTCTATTCAGTGAACTTGGCATGGGAATCCATTTCAAAGAACTTGCCGGAATTGGGATGTTAGAAACTTTCACCCGGAATGTGGATCTGAAGGGGAAACGACTCTTGAACTACCTCAATACTGTTGGTGTGAACAGGAACAAAAAGTTCCTACAGGCTGTAACAAACTTGAAAGTGATCAGGGGTGAGCTGAGTGGTTGCTCTGAATACGTCAAAGAGATGTTGCTGCTTTTGCTGTCCTACTTTAACGAGAAGGAAGACGCAATGCTCTGTTATGTGGAGGACACCTGCCTGGCAGAGGAAGTACAGATGGACCAAGTTCATTTGACTCCCACCCTTGTTGTTTGTGGTAAGTTCCCTGTTCTTTTAAAATCTCTTGTATTTTTCTTCCTTTCTCTTTTTTCTGTATTTGTAGTCAGATTCTTAAAGGAACACTCCACAGTTTTTTCATATTAAAGGGTTAGTTCACCCAAAAATGAAAATTCTGTCAGTAATTACTCACCCTCATGTTGTTCCAACCGCGTAAGAACTTCGTTCATCTTCGGAACACAACTTAAGATATTTTTAATTAAATCTGAGAGCTGGATCACTTCTCCATAGGCTTCTAGGTGACCGACACTTGCTGGCCCAGAAAAGTTATTAAAGAGATCGTTAATATAGTCCAAGTGACTACATTGGCTCAATCTTAAGTATATCAAGCGACGAGAATACTTTTTATGCGCAAAAACAAACAAAAATAACGACTTTATTCCACTATTCATTTCCTTCTCTCTGGGCCTCGAGTTGATTCACATAGTGTTTTTGCGCAGTGCGTCTGTGTTACATATCACCAGGCGTGTTACACATGACCAGCGTCGGCCAATAGTGAGCCTACGTGGTGACGTGTAACACAGACGCGCTGCGCAAAAACACTACGTAAACTAACTCGAGGCCCAGAGAGAAGGAAATGAATAGTGGAATAAAGTTGTTATTTTTTTGTTTTCGCGCACAAAAAATATTCTCGTCACTTGATAAACTTAAGATTGAGCCACTGGAGTCACTTAGACTATATTAACGATGTCTTTACTAACTTTTCTGGGCCAGCACGTTATAATGTCTTAGAAGCCTATGGAGGAGTGGGACAGCTCTCAGATTTCATCAAAAATATCTTAATTTGTGTTCCGAAGATGAACGATGGTCTTGCGCGGTTGGAACAACATGAGGGAGAATAATTACTGACAGAATTTTCATTTTTGGGTGAACTAACCCTTTAAACTGTTATTTGCTTAAGACGAGTTGATGCATGCCTCTCTCATCTCAGTGCGTGCACTCAATCGCTCTGGCGCGTGGTGACAATTTGATAGCACTTAGCTTAGCCCAGTTCATTCATTAGGGACCAAACAGATTAAGTTAGAACCGACAAAACACCTCCACGTTTTCCCTACACTGAAAAAAATGATTGCTGATTTTATTAAAAAAATTATCGTAAGCGGTTGCACTCAATTCATTTTATCTACATTTAAACAAATGCGTTAAGTTGAACTAGTTCAACCTAATGCATTTGTTTAAATGTACTAAAATCAATTGTGTGCAACCAATCACGATACATTTTTTTTTAGTAAATTCAATGAATAATTTTTTTCCGTGTATTTAAATACAGTTACACGAGTAGTTACACGACCAAGTATGGTGACAAAATAAAACGTGGCGCTTTTCTTAGCGGGTAAAAAGGATAACTATAATGTATGGCGGAATAGCACTTGGGACTCGGGAGCACTTCGACTCGGCGCAGTAATATCGAAGTGCTCCCGAGTCCCAAGTGCTATTCCGCAATACATTATAGTTATCCTTTTTACCCGTCAAGTCAAGAAAAGCGCCACGTTTTATTTTGTTACCATACTTGGTCGTGTAACTACTCGTGTAACTGTAGTTAAATGGGGAAAACGTGGAGGTGTTTGGTCGCTTCTAACTTCATCTCTGTTTGGAACCTTATGAATGAACTGGGCTAAGCTAAGTGCTATCAAAGTGTCGCCGCGCACTAGAGCGATTGAGTGCACGTACTGAGACGAGGGAGGCATGTATCAACTCGTCTTAGTTGAGGGAATAACATAGTTTAATATGAAAAAACGGTGGAGTGTTCCTTTTAATGAAGTTTTTAGTTTTGTTACTGTAATGTTGTAGTATCTTTGAATATTTTTTTTTTTCTTACTTTCTTTTTAGGTCGATCCTGTTTTTCAGCGAAACGGTTCATGCTGTGTGTGGATCAAAACATAATACTGGACAACATCTCCTCCTTCATTTCCGCCCTGTGCATGATGTTTGGGAGCTATTATATCTTCAACATCCATTACCCATCAGAGCTGGCATCAACCCTGGAGTTTCTGCAGAGGTATGTCTTCTTGAATAGGCTTTATGCAACAATTTCACTTTATTGAACTTAAAAAAATTAAGGTACTCAGACTCTTACGCTGTTGACGTAACATAAACAGTGCAACGCTTCCAGAATGCCGACGCTATTCAGGTGAGCACCACGATGCATGCGTGCGATTCGTTCCTTATTGGAGGACTTGGAAGCGTTGCACTGTTTATGTTACGTCAACAGTGCAAGAGTCTGACACAGGCTAGAAAAAAATTGAATAAAATTGTTATTTTTGTTTGTTTGCCTACAAAAAGTATTCTCGTCGCTTCATAAAATTAAAGGACAACTCTGGCGCAAAATGAACCTAGGGTGTATTAAAGGAGAACTCCGGTCAATTTTAACATTAAGCTCATTTTTTTGTAAATTTAGAGTGCTGTCAGTACAGAGAACAACGACAAATCGGTGTTGGCTACACCATGTTATCCTCTTTTTACAATTTGCACCCTGTTGACTTCAATGGGGCAAGTTTTAAACCTGCTTTTAGCCTCTTAACATCCTTGATGTGTCATTACAAGTGCACCAGCCATGTGAGTGATTCCTTCAGAGTGAACACATTAATAAAAATGTTATTTCAGCCAGCGCACATACCTGTATTTACATCCTGTTTTCGGTCGAAGTCCATAGTAATCGATTGTCGAGTTCACGCGCATAGGTTTAGTTACCTATGATCACGCGCGTGAACTCGACAATCGACCCCTCCGCTTTGGGGTTGTTATTTGCTATAACGACCGCCTCTCTATACATTATCCCTTACATAAACATTGGTCAGCAAACACAAACAAACTCAACCAGGCCTGCTTGACGGACAGGAACAAACCTCATTGGTTCTTGAGAAAGCTCAAACAGGCTGCCTGGTTCTCACATGTCAAGTGAACATGCTTGAGCTTCTATTTACCACAACTGATGTGTAAGCTGATGAATGTTTATTTGTGAATAAGACTAAATTAACTGAAAGCAAAGTTTCAGTTGCGTAGCAGTCAATGTAGGGACAGATATCTCAGATTGCATTAAAAAAATCTTATTTTAAGATCTTAAGAAGACTTAAGAAAGAACTAAAGTCTTGCGGGTTTGGAACGACATGAAGGGCGAGTAATCAATGACAGCATTTTTGGATGAACTAACCCTTTAATACCTAAAATATCTTGAATAAAGAAATTTAAGTTATTTTTTTCTGTTAATAAAACTATTTTATAATTAAGAAGTTGCCTGTTTTTCTTCTTTCTCAAGGTGTTTTTTCTCCATCAACCCAGAGAAGGGCACCAAAGTGGAGAAGACACAAACTTCACGCCTCAATGTGAACCCAAGAGTCCTTACTTTAATTCAGGAACTTTCAGATCATGAGTGGCGCGATGTCTGAAACTCTATGGACGTTTGTTTGGACTTTACCCTGAATTTTGTTTTAGCTTCTATGCTCAGTTCTTCAAGATCAACCCAGAGAAGGGCACCATTGTGTAGAAGACACAAACTTCACTCAATGTGAACCTTTCAGATCATGAGTGGTGCGATGTCTGAAACTATGGACATTTGTTTGGACATTACTCTGAATAATTCAATTCAATTCAAGTTTATTTGTATAGCGCTTTTTACAATACAAATCGTTACAAAGCAACTTTACAGAAAATTATGTTTCTACAATATTTAGTAGTAGCTAGTAGTTTGTGCACGTTTGACAGGATTTTAGAAAAATAAAAATAATAATAATAATACAAGACGTAGTCAGCTAGATGATGAACTATCAATATTATTAATTAATAGTAATTATAGGATGCAGTCACGCATGTAGCAATAATTGTTAGTTCTGTTTGTTGATTCAAGGTTAGCATCATCTCGGGTCCTCTGAGGGTCAGCATCATCTCTTCTCAGGTGTTCTGGATCCAGACTGGAGCTTGTGTAAATCCTAGTTACCACGGGATGTAAATCAATATCTCTGTCTTATCCGAATTTAATTGGAGAAAATTATTTGTCATCCAATCTTTTACATTTTTAACACACTCTGTTAGCTTAGATAATTGGGAAGTTTCATCTGGTCTCGTTGAGATATATAGCTGAGTATCATCAGCATAACAGTGGAAGCTAATTCTGTATTTTCTAATAATATTACCAAGGGGCAACATGTATATTGAAAATAGAAGGGGACCTAGGACGGATCCTTGTGGCACTCCATATTTTACTGATGATAAATGAGATGACACCCCATTTAAGTAAACAAAATGGTAGCGATCGGACAGGTAGGATCTAAACCATCTTAGAGCCTGCCCTTGAATACCTGTATAGTTTTGTAATCGATCTATGAGTATGTCATGATCTATGGTGTCGAACGCAGCACTAAGATCAAGTAAGACTAGAAATGAGATGCAGCCTTGATCTGACGCAAGAAGCAGGTCATTTGTAATTTTAACAAGTGCAGTTTCTGTGCTATGGTGGGGCCTAAAACCTGACTGAAATTCTTCATACAGATCATTTTTATGCAGGAAGGTGCTCAATTGAGCAGACACAACTTTTTCTAAAATTTTAGACATAAATGGAAGATTTGAAATAGGCCTATAATTTGCCAGTACACTAGGATCTAGTTTTGGTTTCTTAATAAGAGGCTTGATAACCGCCAGCTTGAATGGTTTTGGAACGTGACCTAAAGATAACGACGAGTTAATGATATTGAGAAGCGGTTCTTCGGCTACAGGTAACAGCTCTTTTAGTAATTTAGTGGGTACAGGATCTAATAAACATGTTGGTTTAGATACAGTGATAAGTTTATTTAGCTCTTCCTGTCCTATATTTGTAAAGCACTGCAGTTTATCTTTGGGTGCGATGGATGAAACTGAAGTGTTAGACGCTGTAGAATCTACATTCGCTATTGTATTTCTAATGTTATCTATTTTATCAGTGAAGAAATTCATAAAGTCATTACTATTTAACGTTGGTGGAATATTTGAATCAGGTGGCGTCTGGTAATTTGTTAATTTAGCCACTGCGCTAAATAAAAACCTTGGATTGTTTTGGTTATTTTCAATGAGTTTGTGGATATGCTCTGCCCTAGCAGTTTTTAGAGCCTGTCTATACCTGGACATACTGTTTTTCCATGCAATTTTAAAAACTTCCAAGTTTTTCTAGTTTTTTTTCTAGTCTTTCTCCATTTGCGTTCAAGACTACGAGTTACTTTCTTGAGAGATTTGAGTATTACTGTTATACCATGGCACAGTACGTTTTTCTCTAACCTTTTTCAATTTGATGGGGGCAACAGCTTCTAATGTATTAGAGAAAATAGTGCCCATGTTGTCAGTAATTTCGTCTAATTCATGTGTATTTTTGGGTACAAATAGCAGTTGAGATAGATCAGGCAGGTTATTTGCGAATCTGTCTTTGGTGGCTGGAACAATAGTTCTGCCCAGACGGTAACGCTGAGACATATAGTTAATATCAGTTATACGCAGCATGCACGATACAAGGAAATGGTCTGTAATATCATCACATTGGGGTACAATATCTATAGCAGTAAGATCGATTCCATGCGATATAATTAAATCTAGTGTATGATTAAAACGATGAGTGGGCCCGGTGACATTTTGCTTGACTCCAAAGGAGTTTATTAGGTCAGTAAACGCAAGTCCTAATGTATCATTTGCATTATCAACGTGAATATTAAAATCTCCCATGATTAGCGCCTTATCAACTGTAACTAGAAGGTCTGAGAGGAAATCTGCAAATTCTTTTAGGAATTCTGTATACGGCCCTGGTGGTCTATACACAGTAGCCAGAGCAAGAGATACATTAGATTTCTTTTGCATGTCTGACAGTGTAACATTTAGCAGAAGTATTTCAAAAGAGTTAAACCTGTATCCTGTTTTCTGGGTAACATTGAGAATATCACTATATATTGTTGCAACACCTCCTCCACGACCAGTCTGATGGGGCTCATGCTTATAACAGTAGTTTGGTGGAGTAGACTCATTTAGACCAAAATAATCATTTGGTTTTAGCCAGGTTTTAGTCAAGCAGAGTACATCAAAACTATTTTCTGTGATCATTTCATTTACAATAACTGCTTTGGGTGTGAGTGATCTAATATTTATGAGCCCAAACTTTAAAAATTGTTTTTGTTCATTTACTTTACATTTTTCTGGTTTAATGATAAGATTTTTTCTAGATCCTACATTATATTTTGACCTCACTATTCGGGGAACAGACACAGTCTTAATAGTTTTTACAGCACAAGTACTTTTATCATTTAAGCGGGTGGAACAAAAGTCATCATTATAGTTATTAGAGAATTGTCTTACTAGTCACATGGAGCGAAGTGTCCTGGAGATGTTGTCAGAGAGCAGCTCCGCTCCGATTCTGCTGGGGTGTAATCCATCAGCGCGAAACAGCCTAATAAGGTTTGTTTCAGCTTCTATGCTCTGTTCTGAAGATAACTTTTTCAGGTGAGTTTGTATGCAACTTAGTTTTATTGCTCTTATATTTTGTGATATTGTCCTGCAAGTCAGTTCGCAGAGTGATATTGTCCTGCAAGTCAGTTCGCAGAGTGATATTGTCCTGCAAGTCAGTTCGCAGAGTGATATTGTCCTGCAAGTCAGTTCGCAGAGTGATATTGTCCTGCAAGTCAGTTTGCAGAGTGATATTGTCCTGCAAGTCAGTTTGCAGAGTGATATTGTCCTGCAAGTCAGTTTGCAGAGATTCATTGTTTAACAAATATTCTTTCTTGCCCTCTCCTTCTCTATTTTTCATTTGTACTCTTTTTCTCGTCTTTGTTTCCTTCCATCTCTTTACCTCCATCTTTCCTCTATCAGTTCCAATGAGATAATTAAGCTGTACATATTACAAATGTGTATGTTGTGCTGCTTTAATATTAATAAAGAAGACAAGACAATGCAGAAAATGGATGTTTTTATGCAGTTTTGTACTAAAATGCAGTTTAAAACAAAGTTGTTTTTACAAATTTATTCTGGCAACCACAGCTGCCAAATTATTTTTGTAAAAACAACAGGATTTTTTTGTATAAACAAACTTAAAGTCTGTATTTCTTACAGTAAATCCCTGTACATTTTACAGGATTTTTTTTACAGTGACCTGTAATTTTTACAAAATTATTCTGGCAACCACAGCTGCCAAATTATTTTTGTAAAAACAACAGGATTTTTTTGTATAAACAAACTTAAAGTCTGTATTTCTTACAGTAAATCCCTGTACATTTTACAGGATTTTTTTTACAGTGACCTGTAATTTTTACAAAATTATTCTGGCAACCCAGCTGCCAATTTTTTTTTGTAAAAACGACAGAATTTTTTTTACAGTGTACCGTTCACTGACTCTGCAGACATCCTTTAGGTTGGAGAACAGAACATGGTGCTGCACACGGGGCAGGATCCCTTTGAGTTCTGCGGAGCACTGAAACACATTCAGTGCTACGATCAGACTCTTCTGATACGAGGCCTCGGACACAATCAGCTCAAACATGGCCTTGACCAAAAACAAAAACAAGGGATAAGTATTGTGGAAAAACAGTAGACAGACCAGTGTCATAATTTGCATGCAAGACCTGTTGGTGTTCTGCAATACACACACCTCTTGAAGCTGGATCTTATGCACACTCAGAGAGTTCAGATGACGCTTTACTTGCGGTAGCTCCTGCCATAGAGGGTATGACTTGGCCTGTAGTCCTGGAGGGCTCAACACAGAGGATGGGCTTGACGCAGGGGGAGTTTTCAGAACAGAAATGCATATGGAGGACACAAATTCTGACAACCCAGTGTGCTGTACTCTGTGTAAATCATTCTTCATAGAACTCCTGATATAAAGGGACCGCTAGGAAATCAAAGTTGAGATTTCAGATATCAGGCTTTTACGGCTGATGGAAGATGAAATTAATAATGTAAATGAGAGAAAAAAAAAAAAGAAAAAGCAGACTACTTTTATACATCTCCCAACAATACGTCCTAGTAGTTTTAATGCTTAGTTTTGTTATCAAAAGCACTATGGTTTTAATTGTAGGGGGGAAAACATAAAATCCAATGCAATACAATGATAAATTTTAACATTCCTTAAAAGCATATGTCATACATACATTTAATAAAAAAGCAAAAAAAAAAACACATTGCTACTAGAACTACTAATCAAGTAAACCCAAGCTGCTTCAGTCCAGTAAGTCTTCATCTTAAAAGATCACGAACACACACATTTTATATATTTTTTTGTGTGCGTTTACTTTATAAAAAAAATCTTTAAAGCTCTTACAGCAAAAAGATGTGTTCCAAGACCTGAGGTGGTGGGTTTTTGGAATTATACTAAAAATAAATTTAATGAAAAAATAAATAGAAGCAGCACATAATAGATGGTGTTCTTTTTTTTTGTTGCAAAGTTTGGATTATATTAATAATTTAGAGGCCTTAGAAAACAATACAAATATTACACAGCAGCCCTTAAAAGGCATCTTTTTTTTCCCCCCAGTCTTCGAGGGATGAAATGTGACCAGACTACAGTATCTGGTTGACCGTTTGATAAGATTCATCTGTAAACTTACAATGGTTGATGTACTCCGATTCAAACTGGGCAACATACGTTTCTTGCGGAGAACTGACTTCCATTGCATCTTCCCTAAAACAAGGAAAATGGTTGAAAAGAAACTGCTTCATTTTCTGTGCAAAGGCTGATGAACATTAATAAATAGTTAACACTGGGTGCCTGAAATGTCTTTTTGTGAATCATAAACATTACCTTTTCACCTCACTCTCCTCACAGTGCATGTCAGAAGATTTCAGACTGGAGCTCTCCCAAGTGAAGAGGGATGGCACAGGCAGAGAAAAGCCCATTAAGTTCCATAATTGCAAGCTTGCAACTGATCCAAGAGCTTTAGTCAACCCTTCAATTGTGCTAACAAAAAGAGAAATCAAGATGAAATTCAACACACTATTTAAACCCTTTTTTAAAAGATGCATTACAAGTCTTGATCCTTACTGTGAGATAGGCGGTTAAAAGGAAGTAAAACAACAGGATAGGAACAGTTATGATACCAGGCCAAGTTAGAACATAGGAATAACGAACAAATGTAACATTTATCATTCATTTTATCATCATTCATTTTATAACATACCAGTAAAGTCCACCAGACGCTTCACAGTCCTCTACATTTGTTTTAGAGGTGTGTTCATCCAGCCCGGGGCGATCAGTGTCACCAAATAATGCTTCTGTAAGATCTCTATCGGACCAGATCCCCTCATCCTCCATGACATGAGCCATACGAAAGCGGTAAACCTTCTCGTGGCTTACTAACTTTCAAGAGTTTTAATGTTAAATACTAAATTTGAATTAAAAAAAAAACTGATTATGAATTATTGCAGTCAACGTACTGCTTTTACACAGCAAGTCACCAGAGTCTAATTGATTCAGAAGAGCGTTCTCACCTGTCCAATTTCGCCCAACCAATTTTACTGCAATTGATTGGGCGTTGCTCTGACGATGATTACTTTATTATTGGCTGAACCTAATGTCTGTGTCTTATCACGTGTAACATTTTTTATTTGAAGAATGATGTCAGATAACAAAATATTGTAAGATGTAAATGAAACAAATTGTATTTAAATACGTTTTACAAAATACAACTTCACGCTCTCGAAATTTCACTTTTAATTCGTTACGTTAGATTCAGTTTCTGTATTAATAAGAACAAACGAAGAATGTGCATATAAATAAAACTTAATTATGTTTCATTTCCTTAATAATAAATAATTAAAATATGTATTAATATATGTATTTGGTTTTCAGTGTGAGATGCACCATATTATGAAAGATGAATGACATTGTTAATTTTAAATAATTTAACTAGAGTAAATAGGCATTTTAGCATTATAAGATTTTCCAAAACTGACAAATCTATCCAGTTTATCAAATAATACAAATTAAAACATAGAAGGCATTGTGACATTGTCACATTTTTGCAGTCTACGATATACAATTAATACAAAAAAAAAAAAAAACAGCTGCACATTTGAAATACAAGAATCTCTTTTTTTCCTTTTATTTGGTTTTAAACTGTATAGAAGATTGAACTGATATATATGATTCAGAGATTATAAAATAAAAATGACAAAAGATCACAGACAGCTGGAAAGGGAACATCAGGACTTTACACCAAAATCAAGTGTTTAGACGAGGGACAACAAATAAGAGAATAAAACAACTTAGTGGTAGATGGTATCCCATCAGCCGCACTGCAACACTTCTCATGGTACCATACTTGGCCTGGCTCTGCCTCGCTACCAGCCTCAACTACTGCATTTTGAGGGACAATCCAGACCCCAAAAAAGATGACTAAAGAGGCAAATAAAAATAAACAGTATTTTAACTAACACTGAATAGAGCACAAATGCAATCATGCTTTTTTTATTTTGCTTTTTGGTCATTTTGAAGTTACCTTTTTAATTCTGAAGAATTATTATATATTTTATAAACGTTATGTAATATCAGAAAATGAACAATGCATCTTAATTATAAAAGAAGGAAAGGCAATAAAATGAAATTGTTCTAATGCATCCATGAATTATATAAACTTGTTCCATCAATTCACTTGAGTTCAGCATTTCATACAAATCACTTTATAGGCTCTTTAACATGTTTTGCTTGGTTCTTGACAATTTTTTATGAATAAAAATGTTTTCATGACTCTTGGTTTTTTGGAAGAAAATTTAGTTAAAACACCACACTTCTTCTTTTTTCCAAACACCAAGATCTCGTCATAAACCTTTGTGGCTGTGCAAGGGTGGTGGTTCGGCTAAGATTTTATCATCTAGCTATCTTCTGTGAACATATTTTGTCATGGCACAGACCATATTATCAATATCTGCCAGAAAATTCCCCAATGTGCATCAGCTTTATGTACTACAGCTGAACTGCACTTTCGGTTATTCCTTCATAAATTATATGAAAATTTACAAACATCAAATTATATAAATATAAAAAAGTCAGCATAACTCTTGTATGGGGCATGCACTGAGCCAATAAAAAGTTCACATTAATATATTAGGAATAAAACACCTGTGTATAACCCTCAATGAAAGTCTTTTTTTTTTTTTATTGACCATTTGTAAATAATTCTTCAAAACACACCATCTAGGGAAAAAAAAACCACAACATGAAGGGCATAAACAAATATAGAAGCAAAAACCATAAAGAGTGTACATAATTCAGCATGGCATTTATCCAATGAAATCAAAATGAGATACTGGACTGTTACATGGGAAATACAAAAAAATATTTTTATTATGGATTCAAGAGAAAGAATATGCAATAAAACCGAAGATTAACATTGTATAACTATATTTTTTCCAGAATTAGTCACATTTCTCCAACTTTAACACAGAATTCCAAATAAAACAATCAGTTTTACATCTTGGAAGTCTCGGTTCAACATGAAAGATCAACATGAAGAGAGCTGCAGCTGTGAGAATTTTTACATACATGCCTTAATCCTTTTATTTGAAAAAGTGCAAAGGGGAATAAATAAGATCTGTGCCAATATGATGATTATTTTTCAGCTTTTTCAGGGGTTCCATCTTCAGGTTTGGAGCAGAAGCGCTCCATTAGTGTCTTCCACAATCCTTTTTTCTCTTCATCCGTGTTTCCTGCAAAACCAAGAAATTAGAAGTAAAAATGCGGTTTCTTTTTACTTTCTATTGATTAAAAAAAAAAAAAAGTATCACTGTTTCCACAGGAAATGTTACTCAAGCATATTTAGAATCACTTCATGTCATGGTGTAAAACTCAAGATTGGAGTAATGGCTGCTATTCATCTCAAATTAGAAAAGTTATTTGAAATCACTATTACAGTTTAAAAGAAAAGAAAAAAAAACAAAGCAGCACCGGTGAGCATAAGAATTAAATCAACCAATTAATGTAGTTAAATTGAAAATGTCTAACAGCTGAGCTTAAGAAATCCTCACCTGTTGCCAAAAGTATTCGGCACTCCTCCACCGTTACACCTGTAAAACTTGTATCTTTTGCCCCCGGAAACTGAAAAACAAACATTATGAGTAGTCCCTGGGGAAGTCGTGGCCTAATGGTTAGAGAGTCGGACTCCCAATCGAAAGGTTGTGAGTTCAAGTCCCGGGCCGGCAGGAATTGTGGGTGGGGGGAGTGCATGTACAGTTCTCTCTCCACCTTCAATACCACGACTTAGGTGCCCTTGAGCAAGGCATCGAACCCCCAACTGCTCCCCGAGCGCCACAGCATAAAAGGCTGCCCACTGCTCCGGGTGTGTGCTCACAGTGTGTGTGTGTGTTCACTGCTCTGTGTGTGTGCATTTCGGATGGGTTAAATGCAGAGCACAAATTCTGAGTATGGGTCACCATACTTGGCTGAATGTCACTTCACTTACTTACTTAAAGAATAAGATACGCATCTTTCAAAGACACTAAAATATAATATTCCTAAAGAACGTATGTTGAAATAAATCTAAAGATGTAAAAAAAAAAAAAAATTTCCAATCAACGCAGAAAGGTTTAGATCTAGAAACATAGAAAAGACGACGCACCTTTTCTTTGTACACATTACTGTTGATGCGAGCCAGACTTTCATACATCTGATCACATTTCTCTGGATCTGAAATCTAAAGTGTAAAACACAAGACAACATAGGCAAGGCAAGATATTTGAACAGCTGCTTAAATCATTTTGGCATAACATATTTTAACATAACATTAACCATAACATATTAGACAGTGAAGAGGAAATAAACCTTCAGAATCAGAAAAGGGCTTTATTGCCAAGTCTACTTGCACAAACAATAATTCTTCATACATATATAATACTGCAAATAAAGTTAAATCCTGCAATAATTCCCTTACAATACCTGCGTATTTTCCCCTTCTCGGAAAACACTAGCGACTCTTTGGCGTAAAAACGTTCCTAAATCTCGGCCTTTCTTGGATTCGTCCTTTGGCCATTCCTCGCACCGCTTCAGAAATCGACGGTATCTGGTGGCAGCCATGTTTAAAGTCTGTTTCACGACTAACTGCATGCACTCACACACAGACAGCAAAAAGAAATGCACGGTCCTGAAAACCTGTAAGCCGTGAAGGGCCAAGTGGTACGGCGTTTCAAAATTGATTCCTGATAAAGTGAAACATCTCGGTTACGTATGTAACCTTGGTTCCCTGAATAGGGAACGAGATGCTGCGGTGACGTCACCACGTATGGGAACACCTTCGGTGTGACGAATGTCTGAAGCCCTATACCATCCCGCCAATCTTATTGGCCAAATAGCGCGTGGCACCGCCCAGCATGCGTAAGTATATATATACCTGGTGCCGCGCGCCATTTACCTCAGATTTCATGACGAAGAAGAAGAAGAAAGCTATCAAGGTATGGCACGGCCAGAACCGCAGCATCTCGTTCCCTATTCAGGGAACCAAGGTTACATACGTAACCGAGATGTTCCCTTTCATAGGTCACTTCGATGCTGCGGTGATGTCACCACGTATGGGAACGCTATACCATCACGCCTGACGTACCTGATAGCTTGGATCCAAGGAAGCATCTGCTCAAGCGGAGAGAACCCGGGAGCCAGGAGCCATCCTCACATCCAGACTGTAAGACCTGATAAAAGTGCTCGGTGAGGACCAGCCTGCCGCAGCACAGATATCATCCATAGAAGATCCACTGAGAAAGGCTTGCGAAGAAGCCACTGCTCTCGTGGAATGACCTTTTACTCCTAAGGGCGAAGCGAGCCCGCGCGCCTCATAGGCCAAGGAAATAGCCTCCACCAGCCAATGGGGCATGCGCTGTTTCGTAACTGCATGGCCTTATTCTTATGTCCAAAACCGACAAACAGCTGGTCAGACTCACGCCATGGGGCAGTACGATCCACATAAGTCTTTAACGCTCTCACAGGGCAAAGACTTAGATCCCCAGACTCCGCCGCAGCAGGAGAAAAAGCCTCCAGGACCACCTGCTGAAAGCGAAAGGGATAGATGCGACCTAGGGACATAATTAGGCCTTGGTCGCAACAACACTTCCACAGAATCTGTGCTATAAAAGTCAGGATTTATCCGGAAACAAATTCCAAGGGCTCAACAGATGCCCTGATAAACCATGCAACACAATGGAAAAACCATGAAGGAACCCGCACGGGCGGAAAGGCCTCAGCCGTCGCGCACCCTGTATGAACGAGAAACAGTGGATGACGGCCCACTGAGGCACCATTTATATATTTGTGGTAAGCTGAATAGCTGCCACGTAAACCTTAGGGTAGCTGGTGTCACTCCATCCGAAAAACGTTCCTGAAGGAACTCCAGTACTGACGCCACTGGGCAGTAAACTGGATCCATATTATGAGTTTCACACCAGGCCGTAAACAGTCTCCACTTGAAAGCATATAAGCTTCTCGTAGAAGCTGCTCTAGAATTCAGTATAGTATCGGTAGTTTCAGCAGAAAGACCGGGACATATGAACTCACTCCGCTCAGAGGCCACGCCCACAGATTCCATAGATCTGGCCTCGGGTGCCAAATCAGTCCCTGTGCTTGTGATAATAAATCCTGTCTGAGGGGAATCTCCCATGGAGAGCCCGCTAACAGATTGATCAGATCCACAAACCACGGCTGTGTGTTTGCCACCGCGGAGCCACCAGCAGCAGCTGTTCCACCCTGTCCACCCGTATTCTGCATAATACCGCCGAAATCAGACAGATTGGGGAAAAACGCATACAAACTGGTCCTGGGCCAGTTGTGGGCTAATGCATCCAAGCCCAGGGGTGCTGGAGGGCATAGGGAGAACCAAAGCGGGTAATGCGTAGTCGTGTTTGACGCAAACAATTCCACTTCGCTTCCCCGAAAATCTGCCATAGGAGACTCACCGTTTGGGGGTGCAATCCCCACTCCGCTTGCTCCAGAGTCTGCCTGGATAGCAAATTCGCTCCAAAGTCCAACGTCCGGGGACGTGAACAGCTCGGATCGATAGAATTTAGTTCTGAAATCAAAGAACATGTTTCGCCAGCCTGCACAGGGGGCGAGAGCATAATCCTCTCTGATGATTCAGGTATGACACAACCGCTGTGTTGTCTGATCTGAGCAGCACATGACGGCCGATCAGCAGATTCGAGAAATACTGGAGAGCCAGAAAAACAGCCAGTAGTTCCAACCTGTTTATGTGCCAACTCCCTTGACAAACAGCTCCCCAGTCGGTCAAAGACGCATCCGTCGTGACAGTCTCTCGGGAAGCGCAAATCCCCAGCCGGACTCCGGTCAGGAGAATTCGGTTGACATACATAGTTTTAGCAACATCACACATCGCCGTGTCACCGGAATCGTCCGATGCGGAGACAACGGGGTGAAACATTCCATGCGTAAGCCCAAGCTGTTAAATGATTCAGCACAAGATCCCCATGAGAGTGTGCTTGAGTCTGCGATTGCGCTAAACACCAGCCAATCGCCTAAAATAGTTCAAACACGAACGCCCTGGGGCCGCAACGGGGCCAGAGATCCATCCATGCACTTTGAGAAGTACTGATACGCTTTGCTCTCTAAAGCGAATCTGAGGAACTTCCTGAGTCTCCTGATGATCATTAAAATCTTGAATTTCCTCAGCCTGAGTGCAAGATTCAGATGGTGTAAATCCAGAATGGGTCGTAATCTGCAGTGTATTTTTTTTTTTTTTTTTAACCACAAAATGACGGCTGTAAAAAACCCCCGCCTCCATCTGAGAGGGGTGTACTTCCTCTATAGCCCCTTTGCTCAGCAGAGTTGACATCTCCTGTCGCAGCACCGCTATTTCCATCGGCTTCGCCACCGTGGAAAGAATTCTGCGGGAAGGAGGCGGGCCTTATTGAAACTGAATGGTGTATCCGTTCAGACCCTTGAATCGCCCCTCGAATTCTGAAAGCTGGATTGCGCAGTGTGTCTGAGGGAACGTTTGGCATTACAGCTCAATCCAATGCTGCTCGAAGCACCGTCTGCTGCGAGGCAGACAATGTAGAGTGTGGGGACTGCAGTGAGAGGGTTAGATGTGCATAGCAATCCAACAGCACTCTCTGGTGGAGGGCACAGTCCCTGGCAAACATTAAGGAAAACGCAAGCGTCAAACTCGCTGCGTTTCGTTGTGTATTTTCCTGAAGCGTATCCACGGCAGGATTTATTCCAACAAGATAAACATTGGGCCACGCTGCTAGCGAGAACGCGGCAGCTGTGTGAGCAGTCATACACTGGCCATCTTTGCCAGCCTCCGCGCCGTCCCTCAAACTCTGAAGGCTGAATTGTGCAGAGTGTCTGAGGGGGCGCGCGAATGAGAGCTTAGTTCAATGACGCTCGAGGTGCCTTTGCTGCGAGACAGTCAATGTTAGAGAACATGAAGGAAAACGCATGCATCAAACTCGCTGCGTTTCGTTGTGTATAATCCTGAAGCGTATCCACGGCAGGATATAATCCAACAAGATAAACATCGGGCCACGCCGCTAGCGAGAACGCGGCGGCTGTGTGAACCGTCATCCGCTGGCCATCTTTGCCAGCCTCCACGCCGTCCCTCAAACTCTGAAGGCTGGATTGTGCGGAGTGTCTGAGGGGGTGCTCAAATGATAGCTCAGTTAAATGACGCTCGAGGTGCCCTTGCTGCGAGACAGTCAAATGTTAGAGTGTGGAAACTGCAGTGAGAGGCTTAGATGTGCATAAGCAGTCCAACAGCGCTCTCTGGAGGCGGGCACAGTCCTAGGCAAACATGAGGGAAAAACGCATGCGTCACATTCGATGCGTTTCGTTGTATATAATCCTGAAGCGTATCCACGGCAGAATTCAATCCAACAAGATAACATCGGGCCAAGCCGCTAGCGAAAACGCGGCGGCTGTGTGAGCCGTAATCCACCATTTGAAGAGCAAAACTGTTGATTAACGCGCTCGAGTGGGGGAGAGCGAGCACATGGAACTCCAGTGCATCACTGTATTCATAGTCAAGCCGCACATATCGCCCCTAACCAACATGCTGAAGAACATGAATGCTGAAGAAGAGTTGTTGTGTTTGTTGATGTTAACTAAAAGACAAAGGAGGAGAAGAAGCCCTTTAAACACCACTCGGCAAAGAGATGGAGAGTACAGTGCTCTTATCAAAGAAATGCGTGCAGTGGACGAGCAAATGCACTTTGGCTACTTTCGAATGTCTGCTTAGAGGTTCGACGATTTGCTACACCGTATCAAACCTTATTTGGGCCATAAAAGAACCCACAGTAGCCCAGTAAGTATGCAAGAGAGACTGGCTGTCACGCTTCGCATACTTTCATCTGGAAGTTCCCAAAAATGTGTTGCCTCCAGCTACAAATTGGGATCGACCACAGTCTCAGTGATAGTGAGTGAGGTCTGCCAAGCAATCTGGACTGCTTTAAAAGGTGATTTTGTCTCGCTACCAAAAGGCAACGAGTGGCTTGACATCAAGAATGAATTTTGGAGAGTGTGGAACTTTCCCAACTGTTTGGGGTGTGTGGATGGGAAACACGTCCTAATCAAGGCACCCCCAAATGCTGGAAGTGACTTTTTCAACTATAAAGGAACCCACTCCATTGTTCTAATGGCAGTCTGTGATGCCAAGTATCGTTTCACCATGGTGGACATTGGCTCGTATGGACGTGAAAGTGATGGTGGAATTTTCAAGGACAGTATTTTTGGTTCCAGACTTCTTAACAGCACTCTTGAACTCCCACAGCCTGAAAACCTGCCGGGCACCAACATCAAACTGCCACATGTGTTCCTGGGAGATGCTGCGTTTCCACTCCATGTGAACCTGGTGCGCCCATATCCAGGTAAAAACAAAATCAAATTGTGCCATAAATTAATATAACATGTATTTGATATGAAAAATGCAAGAAAGAACATTATCTTTAATCTGTGCTCTTGTTTGTTTTACAGGTGTTAACTTGGATGATGCTCGTAAAGTTTACAATTACAGACACTCACGGGCCAGGCGAGTCATCGAGAACACTTTTGGTATCCTTGCTGCTCGCTGGAGGATTCTTGGACGGCCAATGGAATTTCATCCTGAGAAAGCTGTGGATGTTGTGAAGGCTTGTGTGGCTCTTCACAATATGTTAACCCTCACTGATGCTGCAACATCTACTGCATCCAAGTACATTCCACCCAATTTTGCAGATGGTACCACAGCAATGGGGGAACAGATGGCAGGAGAATGTCTGGGGACAACGGCTTGATTGCAGCAGGAAGAATGTCATCTGCACGAGCATCCCGGGCTGCAGTTGCAGTGAGAAATGACCTGAAGTCATTTTTTAACACAGAACAGGGACTTGTACCTTGGCAGGACTCTGTCGTCAGAAGGGGCTGTCTACAGTGAAGTTGCAAACTAGCAACAAAGTAATTGAACAGTGTTGATGTTGTCTTGTGTTTGTTTTGTGTTTCACAATACCTATTTTCTATTTACATGTATATGTTATTACAACTTTTGTAATAAAACAAAAAAATGTAACGCAGAAGGTGTGTTTTCATTCTTGTTATATAAACAGTATCAATATGCTCATAGACCAATCACTGATTTGAAATGAGAACAAAATATGATGTTGAGAAGATATACATAGAACTCTTTTGATATTTAGCATCTTGTAAATGTAATGTCATTTAGTGTACAGTAGGCAACATTTGAAGTGGAGCAAAACCTTTCATCAAAGTTATACATGAATTATGACCAATACCTGTTGTTGTCTTTGGACAACTTTGATAAACTTCAGATCCACTTCAAATGTTGACCACTGTAGACATGCGTTACCTTTTATTCTTTGGCAATGTTAATGAAAATACAATTTTTATAGTTTGTTAATATTAGTTCACAGTAACGGAGTTTGTATTATTAATTGCTGAAATCCATACTTTTCGACAAAAAACTTCTTCCTTCCCCAACGTCTTTGCAATTTCTCTCCAGGAATTCTGTGCCATCTGGCTGTCTCTATGGTCCCGCATGGAGGGATCATAAATATGCTGGTACAGACGAACCAGCTCGGACAAAGTCGCTTCGAAGTCGTTCATCTTTGGATGCGGCGCCGCGCGCGTTGTTACAAGAAATGTCGCGCACACCGCCAGGCGAAATTGGGTCTTGCGAACCCAACGCGCAGGACCGCCCACACCGCAATGACGTCATTTTTGCCGCGCGCACCTTCGCGCTCCTGTGGACGCGTCGAGTATAAACCAGGCTTTAGACGCGAGGCGACTTAAGAAATACACTCCAGAGCGCGGATACTTCCTATTGGCGTTAGTGCACAGGGGAAGTGTATGCATATTTTACTGTAGCCATAGGCTATCAAGGAGAGAACCTGTAGAGAGGCTGCAATGAACCTCTCATAAGTGCCTCCTCGTGATAACCCATCATACGGCTCCTACCTTTCGTTGACTCATCGCGTCCGCGATGTTTAAGTTTTACACTTAAATTATTAACTGCACCAACTTTATCATCTCGCAATGCTCTTCCTATAAAACCTGCTTTTCATTGTCATTTAAATTGATATTTAATCACATTTAGTTTGTTAAACTAGGATGAATTTAGTTAGAATTTAGTTCTCATAAAATAATATGTATTAGGCTACATTTACATTTAGTCATTTAGCAGACGATTTTATCAAAAGCGACTTACAAATGAGGACATTGAAGCAATCAAAATCAACAAAAAAACAATGATATATAAGTGCTAAAACAAGTCTCAGTTAGGTTAAACAGTACACGTCGCAAGGGCTTTTAAATAATATAATAAATAAAAAGAAAACATATAGAAAAAGAATAGAGCACGCTATTAGAGTTTTATATATATATATATATATGAAAAAAGATAGAATACAACAAGATTAGAAAGGTAGTTAGATTTTTTTTTTTAAGAATAGAATTAGAATAGTGAGTGCTAAAGTTAGAGGGTCAAATAAAGATGGAAGAGATGTGTTTTAAGACGATTCTTTAAGATGGCTCAGGACTGCTGCTCGGATTGAGTTGGGCAGGTCATTCCACCAGGAGGGAACATTTAATTTAAAAGTCCGTAAAAGTGACTTTGTGCTTCTTTGGGATGACACAATCAAGCGACGTTCACTTGCAGAACGCAAGCTTCTAGAGGGCACATAAGTCTGAAGTAATTATTTTAGGTAAAGGGGTGAAGAGCCAGTGGTATTTTTGAAGGCAAACATCAATGCCTTGAATTTAATAATATCTAAGGTATTATTATCATGCAATATTTATTGTATGATCAGTATTTATTTGACAGTGCCTTTGTGTACTGGTCTCATAAATGTTGTTGTATCGTATAGTCCTCTTATGATCTAGTACATTTTGTCTTATCTCCTATTACTTTGTTTAATTTTGTTTGTTTTGTTGCGAAGAACGTTGTTTGAGTTCACCGAGTACTGTACTGTACACACTGTTTATGGTTGAAATGATTTTTAAAATTACTTTGACAAAAGTACCATTTAGTATGACCCAAACAAAACCTTTATTTTCTATTTAAATAATTTGATGACCCTACTGCTGATTTAAAAAAAATACAATACCATTGCCGTCATTCTTGAATACTGAAAATAATAAATATAAAATTAATATTTTTATTATAAATTATCTCTTGTGTTCGGGTCAAAAGGATTTTTTTCCCCTGAAAATACTATTTAATTTTATTACACTGGACTGACACCTACTGACTTGGCTCACACATTATGTCTCATTTTTTGGAAAATGTTCATATTTCCTTTATGATTAATGGGGCATTCGAACAACATGACCAAAAAATAAATACAAAACCAGTCCTAAATGAAAGCAAACAAGTTGACAAAAAGATAGAATCCAATAATTGATGATAATGTAGCATAATGGGAGATTATTAAGCAATTTCTGTAGGCCAGACATTTTTTTGACCGGGAACACCACAAATGAAAAGTTCAAAATTTCAAAACAAATGTCCTGGTAAAACTTTAAAGAACACTATTATGATGTTAAATATTGATAAACTTATTCACAAAAAAACGTATAAATACAAAACCAGTATTAATTTAATAAAAACAAGTGAACAAAGAGATTGAGGTATTTGATGATAATATAGAATAACTAGCGATTTACTAAAACATTTTTGTAGACTGTTCATTTTTCAAAGCTACGTGGCATTAGTACATACATTCCACAGTACACTCCCAATACAGGTTAACAAGGTCACAGTGAAACCAAATTTATGCTGATGTCACATCTTGCCCTAAAGTGTGTGCAAAAACATTTGACTGTAGCTCCAACAGGACAGGTTTGGTGGGGGGAGTGTGATTTTCACAGCAATTATACCCCCCCCCCCCCCCACTAATACAGGTTAAAAAGGTCACAGTGAAACCAAATTTATAAAATAAAATAGAACATGAACATGTCACATTAAGAGAGAGCCTCACATGGACAAGCAGAGAACCAGGCATCCCACCAACAACTAATTGATTTCTCTTTTGCTCCTTCTCCAGCTTGAAGGGACAAATACCTTGTTAAATGTAACAGCAAAGCTACATAAAAAAATTAAGCAAAAGAAGAATGAACTCAGTTAACTCTTGCACGGTTTTGTGTGCTCACTACAAGCACTCTGCTGTGCCTCACAGTGTGAACGCAAAATAGTCAATTTTACATTTTATGGGACACATGCACAGAAAATAATGTCAAAATACTTGTGTTGACCAGTGTTAATAAGGCTCTGACTTTATCTTATGTTTGTGTTATTATAGTTATTATCTGGTTTACTGTAGTTTCACTTTCCACTTTCCACGTGCCCAGCAACAGTTAGGCCAATCAGCAATCCCCCTTATTTTTCTCCACCAATCAGACAGTCTCTACTAGCGCAACGCCGAACTGTTGTCAGTATGCATGTAAATTTCATCGGAGACACTCGCTCCATTCCTGATCCGATATATCTAGAGAAAATATCTTTATTCTTCAGTTCTGTTTCATGCGTCCATGAGAATGTGAGTCTATGTAAATATTGTTATCTTTTCCTTGCTTAGATTAATGGTGTATGTGTACGATTCCGTACACTTTACATTGCCTATTGATGTGTGTTTTCCTGGAGCTAAATAACCAAACCAAATTTAGGCTACATTATAGTTTCACACTTTCCCATTTCTTTGATAATGTTTAGGCAGTTTAATCATTATATCTGTGCAATTCAAGATAGTATTGTATGTGCCATTTGTATATGTACTAGTTGTATAATGTTTGGCACTGTTGAGATTGTTTATTGTTATATTCTATCCATTGTAGCGATTTAGAAATCTTCTTTTCATACCTCAACTGCATTTCATGTTACGATGGTGATGAATACTTATTATTCATGAGTCCACTTTGATTTTCTGTTTTATTTAGAAACCATGAACAAAACCATGAACAAAACCATGGACAAAACTCACATCGTCTATGTCAAACTGTTTCATTAAAGAGTGGCATGAGAGTGTAAAATTCGTCCTCATTATTGTTCTGACCGGACAACCTGGGGAGATTGAAGATTTTGTATCAACCCTAAGTACAGTCCTTCTCAGAGGTCACAAGTTTGGGTCTCCTCCCTGACACCTCTTTTATATGGTCCTTCGAGCCGGATCTTCAGTTTCCTCAGCTCTACAATGGAGCACACTCGTCCTCGCCGTGATATCCGTCGGCCTCGCTACCTCGATGACTTTCTGGTGAATATTCCGCCACGTCATCCTTCTTCTCTCACACTCCATGGCCACTCCAACGAGGGAGCAGCTTTTCAACCTCATGCTCCAGTCATCACTCCAGATCCAGTTGGACCTGCATCTCAGAACCTCAGCTCTGAAGCAGTCATGTCAGCTTTGCAGGAGATGAAAGAGGAGAACAACCAGCTCAGGCGAGATATGCAAATCCTCTTCAATTCTCTCTCCCTGAGATCAGCGCCTCAGCCTCAACCCCTCGATCCAGGGCATTCTGCTCAGTTTGGGGATAGCGCCACCACATATATGCCTTATCAACTTCCTGAGAGAACATCCACTCCTAATCGCAATCTTCAAGCAGTAGTGGATGATCTTCCGCCCTGGCCTGACGCTGTACCAATTCCTCCCTGGATCGAGCCTCTACCTCCTCCGCCGCCTCCGATGTCATATTTGCCTTCATATGAGGGAGGGATTCACTCCACTCCAGCGTATGTAGAGCCGTATACTCTCCCTCACAATACATACTCTGTGGAGGCGACATACAGAGGTCCAAAGCCGGACATTCCATGTTTCACACATGATGATCCACGACAATTTGCCCGCCTCAAGATAGCGCTTGACAACCTCTTGCCTAGAGATGCAACTGAGCGGTTCAAATACCAAATACTAGTTGATCACCTCAAGTTCGAAGATGCGCTCCTCATTGCAGACTCCTACTGTAATAGTCCAACCCCCTACTCGAAGACAATGGCCTCACTGACTGAAATGTATGGGCAACCTCACAAACTAGCCCTGCAGCGCATCAATAAAGTCCTGGCCGAGCCTCCAATCAGAAGTGGGGATAGTCGAAGTTTTCGCATCTTCGGCCTCAAAGTCAGAGCTCTGGTCGGTATGTTAGATCAACTGGGCAAGGAGGGCAAGACTGAGCTGGATTGCGGGTCACACACCTCCCGACTTCTGTCCAAGTTGCCGCATGAACTCAGAGCACAATTCAAGCGTTACATAGACCCCATCCGCACTCCGATACCTACCTTGGTGCACTTCTCTAATTGGCTTGAGTACGAGGTCCGTGTTCAGGATGAGGACTATCAACCTTACCATTCACGGTCTCCACGAGACGAATATCAGAAGGGCTTCAAGCCCAAGTTGCAGAAGTCCAGTGCACGCCCTACCACAGTTTTGCTTGGCTCTGATCCTTCTCCTAATTCACCTGAGTCTCTGTCACAAGTTCGACCTCACGTCAGCACTAAACTTGAGAAACCTAAGAAGTATTGCCCCTTTTGCGACGACATTCAACATTACTTCAATCAGTGTTCAGAGTTTAAGAAGTTTTCCACTGATCAGAGAGCGTCATGGATCAAAACTGGCAAGCGCTGCTAGAGATGTGGCAGAAGTCACCTTGCTTCTCAATGCTATCTCAAGGCTAAGTGTCAGCAGTGTAATCAGACACATCTTGATATACTGCATGAGGTCAACACTCCCGCAGCCAAATCAGCCCATCCAACTGCAGCGACTGGACAACCAGCTACCTACTACCTCGATCCAGACCTCAGGAGTAGCTGTGTATTGCTGAAGATGGTCAAAGTTCTTCTCCACAATGGCAAACGCAGACTAGAGACTTATGCCATCCTCGATGATGGCTCTGAACGCACCATCTTGCTTCACAGTGCCGCTCAAGAGCTACATCTCAAGGGACAGAGTGAGGACTTAGCGCTCAGAACTATCCGTCAAGATGTGAAGACTGTTTCAGGAAAGTCAGTGTCATTTTCCATATCCTCATCTGCCCATCCTCAGAAACAATTTCGCATCCACAAAGCCTTCACTGCGGTAGAGCTTGGTCTTTCCAAGCATTCTCATCCTGTTGAGGCCCTACGGAAAACGTATCGTCATCTCAGAGGCCTCCCGCTACATTCAATCAGCCAAGGGCATCCACTTCTCCTCATTGGTTCAGACTACCCCCATCTTCTCTCTCCAGTTGAGCCTGTGCACCTAGGCCCACCAGGGGGCCCCGCAGCATTGAAAACTCGTCTCGGCTGGACTCTGCAAGGTCCTGCCAAAGTCCTGCTGCACCAGACGTCCACCCCCCAGTGTCTCCTTATTAACCCTCCCACTTCCTCTAATGACCTTCTCAATCACGTGTCCAGATTATGGGAGATGGACATTCTTCCCTATCGTAGCGAAAGGCTCATCACCAGGTCAAAACAGGATAAGGCGGCCATCAAACTGTTGGAGGAGAAGACAGTCAGAGTTAACATTGACAACGTGCAGAGATATGCCACCCCACTGCTCTGGAAGGAAGGTCTTCCTCCTCTCAGTGCCCCAAAAGAAGCTGTCCTGAGTCAACTACGAGGCACAGAGAGTCGTCTCGCCAAAGACCCAGTCAAGGCTGCATCATACAGCCAAGAAATCAAGAAACTGGTGGATTCGTGTTACATCAAGAGGCTCACATCACCTGAAGACCAGAGCAGGCAATCGTGGTATATCCCCCATCACATGGTCCATCACAATGGAAAAGACCGCATTGTCTTCAACTGCTCATTCACCTTCCAAAACACCAGCCTGAATGAACATCTACTTCCAGGGCCAACCCTAGGTTCCAGTATTCTTGGTGTCCTGCTCCGTTTCAGGCAATATCCCACTGCGGTGAGCAGCGACATTAAGGGCATGTTTCATCAGGTCCGCCTCCTGTCTGATGATCAGCCCTTCCTCCGCTTCCTTTGGAGGGACATGAACCGCAGCAACAAGCCTGACATCTACCAGTGGCAGGTGCTCCCTTTTGGCACCACCTGCAGTCCCTGCTGCGCGACCTTTGCCCTCCAAAAGCACGTCATTGACCACAGCAGCCATGATGAAGATACTCGGTTTTCAGTGGAGAACTGTTTTTATGTAGACAATCTTCTTCAAAGCTTCCCAACCATCTCAGAAGCAAAGCAGCTCATTCACAAACTTCAGACTCTGCTCCAATCAGGTGTTTTTGAGCTGCGTCAATGGGCCACCAACGTTCCAGACATCATCAGTCATCTGCCACCTGAACTCAAATCCGAGAGCAGAGATCTGTGGCTATCAATGGAGGGTGCAGATCCCCCAGAACGGACCCTAGGGCTGCACTGGCACTGCAAAACAGATACTCTCACCTATCGCCTTCGCCACACAAAGCAATCTGAGCCCACAATGCGCAACATTTACCGAGTCCTAGCTCAACAATATGACCCTCTAGGACTGCTCATTCCCTACACCACTCGGGCCAAAATCCTGGTGCAGAGCCTCTGGGGAAAGAAACGGGACTGGGACGATCCTCATCTTCCCGAGGATCTGCTCCAGCTGTGGCAGGCGTGGGTGAGTGAACTTCCATTACTTTCTAACGTTACTGTTAATCGTTGTTATGTCCACTCAGATACCGACCTCCCAGCGGCCTCCCAGAGCATCCACATTTTCTCAGATGCATCAGAGAGGGCCTATGGATCGGTCGCCTACCTGCGTACTGTCAGCGCCGCTGATGATGTCCAGGTAGCGTTCCTAGCGGCCCGTTCCCGTGTTGCTCCAGTCCGCCAGCAGTCCATCCCCAGGCTGGAACTCTGCGCTGCCCACCTCGGGGCCCAGCTTGGTGCAGTCCTGAAACGAGAACTCACAGTCTCCATCTCCTCCGTCACCTACTGGACCGACTCCACCACCGTGTTGGCTTGGTTGCTGTCTCCTTCCTGCCGTTACAAGGTGTTCGTCGGTGCCAGAGTTGCGGATATCCAGGAATTAACTGAGAGCAGCTCATGGCGCTATGTCCACTCCAGTGAGAATCCCGCTGACGATATAACTCGCGGACTGACCCTCTCACAGATCCAGAGTCACAGCCGCTGGAGATCTGGACCTGCCTTCCTTCATGAAAGTGAGTCAACCTGGTCTTCCTGTCCAGACATTACATGCCTTGATGATTCAGCAGAGCTGCGCAAAGCCAAGTTTTGTGGTGTCATCTCTACTTCCCCTCATCCACCTTTACCCGACACTAGCCAGTTTAGTAGCTTCCCAGAGCTGCTGGAAGCCACAGCTCGAGCATGTCACGGGGCGGCCACCGACTCTAAACCCACAGCTGAGTCGTTCAGACAAGCTGAACTCTCTCTCTTCAGACAAGTGCAAAGTGACTGTTTTCCAGAGGAGTTTGCTCTCATCTCATCCCAAAAGCCCATTCCATCCAGCAGTAGGCTTATCACTTTGGCCCCAGAATACGACCCAGAGACTCAGTTAATCCGTGTCGGGGGCCGACTAAGACACTGTGAATATCTCAGCTCAGGCACTTTGCATCCCTTTGTCTTAGACCCTCATCATCCTATCACAAAGTTGATCATTGCTGATTACGACAGCAAGCTTGCACATCCAGGCCCAGAAAGAGTCTTCGCTGAGCTACGCAGAAGGTTCTGGATTTTGCGAGGCAGAGAGGCTGTGCGCAAGCAGCAACACCACTGTCCAGAGTGCCGCAAGTGGCGTAGCCAACCCATTATTCCCAAAATGGCCGACCTCCCGCCTTCCAGTCTAAGGTTACACCATCCAGCTTTCTACTCAACTGGCATGGACTGTTTTGGTCCTTTCCTCATTAAAATAGGGAGGCGCAATGAGAAGCGATGGGCCATAATATTCAAATGTCTCACCACACATGCAGTCTACCTAGATCTGCTGGCCAACATGGACACTGACTCGTTCCTCATGAGTCTACGTCGTTTCATCTCTAGACGGGGAAAGCCTCATGAATTGCTGTCCGATCAAGGTACAAACTTTAAAGGTGGCAGCTCAGAACTTCAAGAGGCCTTCAACTCACTTGCCCCCGCTCTGCAGTCACAACTCGCTAGCCAGCAAATCCATTTCCGCTTCAACCCACCTAGTGCCCCTCATTTTGGGGGTTCCTGTGAGCGAGAAATCCGCACCATCAAGTTAGCGCTGCATGCCATACTGGGATCACAAACGGTCACCGAAGAGGTCCTCAGAACCATCCTTACTGAAGTTGAGAGTATTATCAACTCCAAACCGCTTGGTTACACCTCTTCTGATGTGGCAGACCCAGATCCAATCACTCCAAATGTGCTGCTGATGGGGCGGCTGGACCCATCTACTCCGCAGGTTGTTTACTCAGGTACAGAGCTCCTCAGTCGACGCAGATGGCGACACTGCCAGGTCTTAGCGGATCATTTTTGGATCCATTTTATCAGGAACTACTTACCATCCCTCCAGAGCCGCTCCAAATGGCAACAAGACCAAGAAGACATCCGTATTGATGACATTGTTCTTGTTGTTGACCAGCAGCTTCCGCGTGCCTTGTGGCTTGTTGGCAAAGTCACAGAAGTTTTCCCTGGAGCGGATGGCAGGATTCGTATTGCTCAGATTCAGATCAAAGACAAATCCTACACCAGACCTGTCGCCAAGCTCATCAAGCTGCCTGCACTTCCTCGAGACATTCCTGACTGACTCGTGTTCAACTTTGCTGCCCAAAGTTGGGGGCGGCTGTTAATAAGGCTCTGACTTTATCTTATGTTTGTGTTATTATAGTTATTATCTGGTTTACTGTAGTTTCACTTTCCACTTTCCACGTGCCCAGCAACAGTTAGGCCAATCAGCAATCCCCCTTATTTTTCTCCACCAATCAGACAGTCTCTACTAGCGCAACGCCGAACTGTTGTCAGTATGCATGTAAATTTCATCGGAGACACTCGCTCCATTCCTGATCCGATATATCTAGAGAAAATATCTTTATTCTTCAGTTCTGTTTCATGCGTCCATGAGAATGTGAGTCTATGTAAATATTGTTATCTTTTCCTTGCTTAGATTAATGGTGTATGTGTACGATTCCGTACACTTTACATTGCCTATTGATGTGTGTTTTCCTGGAGCTAAATAACCAAACCAAATTTAGGCTACATTATAGTTTCACACTTTCCCATTTCTTTGATAATGTTTAGGCAGTTTAATCATTATATCTGTGCAATTCAAGATAGTATTGTATGTGCCATTTGTATATGTACTAGTTGTATAATGTTTGGCACTGTTGAGATTGTTTATTGTTATATTCTATCCATTGTAGCGATTTAGAAATCTTCTTTTCATACCTCAACTGCATTTAATGTTACGATGGTGATGAATACTTATTATTCATGAGTCCACTTTGATTTTCTGTTTTATTTAGAAACCATGAACAAAACCATGAACAAAACCATGGACAAAACTCACATCGTCTATGTCAAACTGTTTCATTAAAGAGTGGCATGAGAGTGTAAAATTCGTCCTCATTATTGTTCTGACCGGACAACCTGGGGAGATTGAAGATTTTGTATCAACCCTAAGTACAGTCCTTCTCAGAGGTCACAAGTTTGGGTCTCCTCCCTGACACCTCTTTTATAACCAGTATCCCTGAAAAGAGTCGTTATGTATCACATGAACAGAGAGTCTTGAGAGCCTCAATTGTACAAAAAAAAGAGCAGCCTCTCAGTAAGTGCACATACACCTGAATGAGTTCTCTTTTGCACATGCATCTGCCTGCTACCCCACAGCTATTTACAGAAACTACTAAATAAACATGGGGTTTATCAGCCTTGCTGATTGTATTTGTCTAGTCTCAAAATGAGTATAAATTTGGTTTCTCTGTCAAGTCAAGTCACCTTTATTTATATAGCGCATTCAACAAAAAAAGATTGTGTCAAAGCAACTAAACAACATTAACTAGGAAAACGTTTGTGGAATTAACGCTAGGAAAGGCAGTTCATTGAATTCAGTGATGTCCTCTCTGTTCAGTTAAATGGTGTCTGTGCATTTATTTGCAATCAAGTCAATGATATCGCTGTAAATGAAGCGTCCCCAACTAAGCAAGCCAGAGGTGACAGCGGCAAGGAACCACAACTCCATCGGTGACAGAATGGAGAAAAAACCTTGGGAGAAACCAGGCTCAGTCGGGGGGCCAGTTCTCCTCTGACCAGACGAAACCAGTAGTTCAATTCCAGGCTGCAGCAAAGTCAGATTGTGCAGAAGAATCATCAGTATCAGGTGCAATATTAGTGCTGTGAAAAATCACACTCCCCCCATTAAACCTGTCCTGTTGAAGCTACAGTCAAGTGTTTTTGCACAGTCTGTAGGGCAAGATGTGACATCAGCATACATTTGGTTTCACTGTGACCTTTTTAACCTGTATTAGTGGGGGGAGTATAATTTCCACAGGTGCAATATTAGTGCTGTGAAAAATCACACTCCCCCCACCAAACCTGTCCTGTTGGAGCTACAGTCAAATGTTTTTTGCACACACAGTCTATAGGGCAAGATGCAAAGGCACTGTCAAATAATAAATACTGATCGTACAATAAATATTGCGTGATAATAATACCTTAGATATTATTAATACATATTTTACGAGAACTAAATTCTAACTAAATTCATCCTAGTTTAACAAACTAAAATGTGATTAAATATCAGTTTAAATGAAAAGCAGGTTTTATAGGAAGAGCATTGCGAGATGATAAAGTTGGCGCAGTTAATAATTTAAGTGTAAAACTTGCACTTTTACTTTGGAAATTGCGGTTTAATTCCGTTGACGACCTTCTCCAGTCGGCGTTTTTGCAACCGTTAGCTGTTTGTTAATCAGACAATGCTTCTATGTTCGTTCTTGGTGCCAACTGTGGAAAAAAAACGATCAATAAAAGGCTTATAATAAACCGCTGAAGGGTTAACTGCAAGCGCTGCGTTCAAATGTGTGACGCGCGTGCTCGCGAAGGGGAGTGCGATTTGTCCGGGGAGTCAGATTTCGGTACAACACCGGTCGTACTCCTAGTTTCGTTGCGTAGCAGCAGTTAAGATACGAGAGCACTGTGCAGCATTTTCCTGTTCTAATCGGCGTACCATCGCAAGCACGGCTCGGGATTACTTTTCACAAGTAAGATTTAACATTACTATTGTACTATTGGTTGTAGTTTGTCCTTAAATCCAGATAATTGAGAAGGAGCAAGGATCTTTGATAGTACTGTACTGAAATCGTAGCTAGCTAACGTTAGTTAGACTATGTAACGTTACCTCCCTCAACTCAAGTGTTTCCCACATAACTTACTATTACTATTCAGATCAGAAAGAAGTTCGAAAAAGCACTTGTTAGATGCACGAAACTCACTTTTAGCGTTAGGTAACGTTAAGTGCCTATTACCAACACAATCCAATCTGAAGTTAATACATACATTGTTCGACAGAACTTAACTTATTTGTGTTTGCGCACGTGATATCAGGAAGTAATGTATATTAAGGTTGCTTTGTTCATATTTTCTCTGTTCTGTAAAGTGTATTTGAGTATGGTGTAAAGCGCTATATAAATATGTATTATTTGTATTCTTATTATAAAAGGTGCTGAGAGCTGCAGAGAGGTTGATCCGCCAGGCTTCAGCAATACAAGCTCCAAGGTGTCAAGTCACAGAAGAGAGTGTGTGTGTGAGATGGAGAGCGGGAGGGAGGGAGGGAGAAGAGAGAGTGTGAGTGTGTGTGTGTGTGTGAGAGAGAGAGAGATTATGTCACAAATTATAATTAATCGTCTCTTCATCTTATTAAAATATCTTATTTTACTGCAACTATCTGTTTCTGCTTCATCATATTTATAGTGTGTGATTTATAAATGTTCTACCTCACATATTTAGATTTTGGGCGTCTGGGTAGGGTTGCACCAGCCGTTCGTAAGTTCTACTTAAACTGGAACGTAAAGTCCAAACTAGAGGCTTAGTAACAACTAGCTAGTTTATAACTAACTCTGTACTTTATTCGGTTGCACCATTTATTCTTAAGGCAGAACGTAGCTAGTAGGTCGTAAGCTCTCCGTAAAGTAATGCGTTGTCGCATAGAATGACGTCTATTTTTCTTAACCCAATCACAAGCCTTCTAATAGGCAAATAGGAAATAGTCTGAACAGCGCGTAATTTGAAACTCATTCTTGACTGGCCTAAACTGAAAGTTAAAAAAAAAAAAGACATTAAAGCACACGTTATCGAACTCAAAACATTACACTTTGAAAATATCTATCCCACACATGGAGAAAAGAAACAGGAAGAAATTCTTATTTTAATTAATGGATACTGTCATGCCGCTTGAAAATGTGTTTGTTTCAGCAGTTCAGTGTGGTTTGTTTATCTTGTAACCATAGTAAATTAGTACTAGTGCATGTGGGGAAATAGGAAGTAAAATTGCCATGCAGTAATCAGCTACAGGAATGTGTGAGCTCTATCAGTCGTTCTGAGTAGATCGCTTTTCCTTTTTGCTAAGGCAACGTCTGTAAGTATTTCTCATCGTGTAATATTTGGTTACTGCTTACTTTTAAGTTAGTAAGATTATTGAGACGGTTAAATTAGTTTGTTTATTGCTGCTGGTTGTTTCTACTAGCTTGATTGTGTTTATCATATAGGCTACACTGCTATGTTAGTTAAGTGGTGCTACTTACACTGTTATTGTGTATTTGAGTTTGATTAATAATATAGACATCTCATTGTACTGTATTGCAGTTTCACAAAATTCCCAGTAAACTTCATGGAAATGAATCAACTGTGTCCTGGAGTTTCTTGGGAGTGTTTAAGCTGAATGGAACATAGCCCATGACAGTGAAAAGACGGCATCACAGCTAATGAGGGACACAAGGATTGCCATCCTACAGAGCAACTCAATACCAAGAGATAAGCGGCTAACGCTACAGCTCCCTGTCAGCTACATACTAGCTTCCTTCTCCTGATATTGAAAACGCGGTGAGTCACAATGTCACAACGTAACAACAATAAAAAAGGAAATGGAGATAACCAGACTGAGACTGTGCGCTCAAGAAGCAGTCGCTCATCTGGTACATCGTCCAGCTCGAAGATGAGCATGGCCGTCGCCATGGCAAAGGCAAAGGCCGAAGCAGCGCAAGCTAGAGCGGTACATGCGCTAAAGGAAATTGAACTTAAAGTGGAGCAGGCACGAGTTCAAGCTAATCTTGATGCATTAAATGACGAAAAAGAAAAGGATGCTGCCATTGCAGAGGCAAATGCTCTCGTGGCTGGTTTACAAGATATGGGCTTTGAAGTATGCAGTAAGGCTAACAGCCCAGTCCCCCAATCGGTCAAAGACCAGCTCGTCGCCGCCTATGTGTCGACACAAGCCAGCCTATGCAGCAGGGATCTATCCGTCAGAAGAGGGAGTGACTATGCTTCGCCAACGCTTCATCCTCCACACCAACCAATCAATGTTATCCCTTCAACACACCACCCACTCAATGCAAGTCAAACCCAAGCTGCTGCTTCCGCTGACATTATGCCACACCAAGTTCCTCAGACCAGTGGGGCACTGCCACAACAAAGCTTCAAGCAGCCTCTCAACTCCTCAGCTTGGTGGGAATCTTCCGCAACAGAACATCAAGAAAGATTCCTCATCTCCTGCACACCTGCCTGCTCACAGGACGCCTTATGGAGGTAGCTATGGCCATTCTACGTCCACTGGAGACCTCATCAAATACCTTGCTCGCAGCCGCCTGGTGACTTCAGGCATCACCACATATGATGACCAGCCAATGAACTATTGGGCCTGGAAAACATCGTTCCTGAACGCTATCGCCGATCTAGACTTGTCTGCTGCAGGAGAACTCGACCTCCTCACCAAGTATCTGGGAAAAGAGTCAGCAGAACAAGTAAGAAGGATAAAAACAGTCAACATTAAGGATCCAGCGATCGGACTGAACATGGCATGGGGGCGCCTCGACGAAATATATGGCTCGCCAGAGGCCGTCGAGCAGGCTCTGTTCAACAAACTAGAAAACTTTCCAAAAGTCACAACAAAGGATCCACAGAGACTCAGGGATCTAGCCGACCTGTTGTCAGAGCTACAAGCTGCCAAGGAAGATGGCTACCTTGCAGGCTTGTCATACTTGGATACCTCCAGAGGAATTAAGCCTATCATTGAGAAACTCCCATACAACATGCAAGAAAAGTGGCTTTACTTTGGTACCAGATACAAACAGGAACATTTTGTTAGCTTCCCACCCTTCTCCGTGTTTGTAAACTTCATCGCCATGGAGGCAAGGGCTCGCACCGATCCAAGCTTTAACCTCTTCACGCAAGCTCCAGCAGAGAGAAAGAGTAAATGGGAGAGGCCCATAAAGACATCGGTTTATGTTCACAAGACGCAGGTTTCAGGAACTGCTAAGGCCGAGTGCAGAGAAAGTATGGAACGAATTGATCCAAATAAATACTGCCCTTTGCATAAAAAGCCCCACCCTCTGAGGAAATGCAGAGGCTTCCGTGAGAAGAGCATAAACGATCGCAAACAGCTTTTGAAAGAGCATTACATCTGCTTTCGCTGTTGCTCCTCCACAGAGCATCTTGCAAGGAACTGCACTGCTGAGTTAAAATGTACAGAGTGTGAGAGCACTGCTCACTGCCCACCTACCTGGAAATCTAAGTCGTCCCCTTCCACTTCAGAGGACGGCGGCGAGGAGGACAGAGCAGACATCCAGGAGGTCAAGTCGACGTGCACTCAAGTATGTGGTGAAGGATTGAGTGCCAGAGCATGTGCCAAGATCTGTCTCGTCAGCGTGTTCCCAAATGGATGCAGGGAGGAGTCCAAGAGAATGTACGCCATACTGGACGAGCAGAGCAATCGCTCCCTGGCGCGGTCGGAGTTCTTCGAGGTTTTTAAGATCTCTGGAAGCTCCTACTCATATACTCTCAAGACCTGTGCGGGGCGTTCAGAGACAGCGGGGAGGAGAGCCAGCGGATACACTGTGGAGCCGGTGGACAAGAAATTGAGCATTCCTCTGCCTACACTCCTTGAGTGCAACCAAATCCCTAACGTTCGCTCCGAGATTCCTACGCCGGAAGCAGCCTACCATCATGCCCACCTGAAGCGCATCGCCGACAAGATTCCGCCTCTGGATCCAGACGCCAAAATACTCCTCTTACTGGGTAGAGACATCTTACAGGCACACAAGGTCCGAGAACAGATAAGTGGCCCAGGAGATGCACCGTTTGCTCAAAGGCTTGACCTAGGATGGGTTGTCGTCGGCGATGTGTGTCTTGGAGGTGCCCACAGACCACTTGAAGTGAGGAGTTACAAAACAGCCATCTTAGAGAACGGTCGTACAAGTTATTTTCAGCCATGCAACAACCAGATCAGAGTGAAAGAGGTATTTGGTCAAGTGCCTAAAACTCAGCATCATCCTGCACCTACCTCCACCTGTGGCTTAATGATGCTCAGTGGAGACTGCCTTGGGCAGACTGTCTTCGCTCGTACTCCCGACGACCACAGACTCGCTCCATCCATGGAGGATCTAGAGTTTCTGAAGATAATGGAAGCTGAGTGCTATCAGGACAGCTCCAAAAGTTGGGTTGCACCTTTACCCTTCCGGTCGCCAAGACAGCGGCTGCCTAACAACAGGAAACAGGCTTTCGACCGTCTTCTCACTCCGGCGCTCATTGGAAAAATGACCACAGATGAAAGCCGATTTCCTAGAGTTTATGGAGAGGATGCTTAAGAAGGCACATGCAGAAGTTGCCCCGCCAGTGCAGCCTGGACAAGAGTGCTGGTACCTGCCCCTGTTCGGTGTGTACCATCCTAGGAAGCCAGATAAAATCCGTGTGGTTTTCGACAGCAGCGCGTCATGTGAAGGAGTGTCACTCAACGATGTTTTGCTCACTGGGCCCGACCTTAATAATAGCCTTCTAGGTGTTCTTATGAGGTTCAGGAAGGAACAGGTGGCGATCACCGCCGACATTGAGCACATGTTCCACTGCTTTGTCGTTAAGGAGGACCACCGCGATTTTCTCCGCTTCCTGTGGTATAGAAACAACGACCCTACCTCCGACATAGTGGACTATAGAATGCGAGTTCACCTCTTTGGGAACAGTCCCTCGCCTGCCGTTGCAGTGTATGGTCTGCGACGGGCAGCTAAGGAAGCAGAAGCCGACTATGGCAGTGATGCAAGAAGATTCATCGACCGCGAGTTCTACGTTGACGACGCTTTAAAGTCCTTCGGCACAGAGGAAGAGGCCATCAGCGTCCTCGGGCGAGCACAGAAGATGCTTGCAGCTTCTAACCTCAGGCTGCACAAAATTGCTTCAAATCGACTGGCAGTCATCAAAGCATTTCCAACCGAAGATCGCACCAAGGACGTCAACAACCTAGATCTCTTTGTTGATGATCTGCCCATTCAACGTAGCCTTGGATTGTTCTGGAACATGCGCACAGACACCTTCATGTTTCAAATCAAAGATGATCAGAAGCCATTCACTCGCAGAGGGGTACTTTCAACCGTGAACAGCCTCTACGATCCTCTAGGGTTCCTTGCACCCATCACGGTTCATGGAAGACTTATACTCAGGGAACTCACCACGCAATCAGAGGACTGGGACTCACCTCTTCCCAAAGACATGGAGATTGAGTGGACTAGATGGAAACAGTCACTCCAAGACCTAGAGGGGCTCCAGATACCATGCCCCTATACGTCCTTCTCCACCGCAGGTGCGCTAAGAAGAGAGCTCTGTGTCTTTGCAGACGCATCAGTCAAGGCTATAGCAGCCGTTGCCTACATAAAGGTGACAAGCCACCAAGAACAGACTGAGATTGGCTTCGTCTTCGGGAAGGCAAAGTTGGCCCCCCAACCTGGTTTAACTATCCCTAGACTTGAGCTCTGTGCGGCTGTACTCGCCATTGAGATCGCCGAGATGGTAGTCACAGAGATGGACACAACATTCGACAACATCACCTACTACACAGATAGCAAGGTTGTATTAGGGTACATCCAGAACCAAACAAGGAGATTTTATGTCTATGTACACAACAGGATCCAACGAATCCATCAATCACCTTGTTCTGGTCAGTGGAAGTACGTCCCAACGCACCTCAACCCAGCTGACATTGGGTCAAGAACTGTGACACCAGCTTTGCTTAGCAGCACAACTTGGCTCAAAGGACCAGCCTTTCTCCATGATACATCTTCGTATTCACCTGAGTTTCCAGAGACTTATAACCTTATTGACCCTGACACTGACTCTGAAGTGCGTCCTCAGGTGGTGACAAGTCTCACACATGTTACCAGAGATGTGGTGCACCCACAACGCTTTGAACGCTTCTCCAAGTTCAGCACTCTCCTCACGGCCATAGCGCACCTCATCCACGTGGCTCGTTCCTTTGCCCACTCCACCCAGAATGAATGTCAGGGCTGGCACATCTGTCGCTCTACAGAGGAAGAGTTGCTAAGGGCCAAAGTGTGCATTGTGAAGAGTGTCCAGAATGAGTGCTATGCAGAGGAACTTAAGTGTATCAACTCAGGATCCAACATCCCATCTTCCAGCAGCCTGTGGAAATTGCACCCCATCATGGACCACGATCAACTTCTTAGAGTGGGAGGTCGGATTGGAAAGTCAGATCTGAGCACGGACGAGGCTCATCCCATCATCATTCCTGGCCAACATCATCTCGCAACCCTGCTTGTGTCTCACTATCATGAAGCGGTGAAACACCAAGGAAGACATCTGACCGAAGGTGCCATTCGAGCGGCAGGGTTCTGGCTGGTAGGAGCTAAACGCTGCATCAGCAGTCTGCTTCACAGATGTGTCACTTGTAGAAGGCTGAGGGGGAAGACTGAACATCAGCAGATGGCAGCTCTGCCGGCAGAACGGTTACAAGTAGCACCTCCTTTCACCTACGTAGGTGTCGACGTCTTTGGACCATGGGACATTGTCTCACGCCGCACAAGAGGAGGAGTCTCCAACTCTAAACGATGGGCTGTGATGTTCTCATGCATGTGCTCAAGGGCAGTTCACATCGAGGTAATTGAAGCAATGAGTACCAGCAGCTTTATCAATGCCTTGAGGAGGTTCTTTGCAGTCAGGGGCCCTGCAAAGCAGATTCGCTCTGACTGCGGAACTAACTTCGTCGGCGCCTCTCGTGAGCTGGAGATGGACAAGACTAATCCAGGCTTCAACAGTGTGGAAGAGTACCTGGACACACAGAGCTGCACCTGGGTATTCAACCCGCCCCACGCGTCCCATATGGGTGGCGCCTGGGAACGCATGATTGGCATTGCCCGCCGTATTTTGGACTGCATGCTGCTTGAGCAGAGGAGGTCTCACCTTACACATGAAGTTCTGACCACACTTATGGCTGAGGTAGCTGCAATCATGAATGCTAGACCGCTCATCCCAGTATCATCGGATCCGGAATCGCCCGTCATCCTCACCCCAGCAATGCTCCTGACTCTCAAGACAGGATCTGCTCCTCCTCCTCCGTCAGGAAGCTTTGAGGAAGCGCATCTCATCAGAGAGGAATGGAAGCGGGTTCAGGGCCTAGCAGACATGTTTTGGAACAGGTGGAAACATGAATACCTCAAAACATTGCAGCTTCGGCACAAATGGCAAGGAAAAAGGCAGAACCTCCAGGAAGGAGACATAGTTCTCTTGAAAGACAATCAGGCAAAGAGAAATCAATGGCCTACGGGCATCATCACAAAAACCTTTCCAGGAGAAGATGGACTGGTCCGGAAGGTTCAAGTGGAAATCGTCAAGGATGGAACCAGAAAGGCTTTTTCTCGGCCCATTAAAGAAGTGGTTCTGCTTCTCTCTCCAAAGACTGATTCTGTTAATTAATGTGGGCTCTTTAAAGACCCCAAGCGGGGAGTGTCATGCCGCTTGAAAATGTGTTTGTTTCAGCAGTTCAGTGTGGTTTGTCTATCTTGTAACCATAGTAACTTAGTACTAGTGCATGTGGGGAAATAGGAAGTAAAATTGCCATGCGGTAATCAGCTACAGGAATGTGTGAGCTCTATCAGTCGTTCTGAGTCGATCGCTTTTCCTTTTTCCTTTTTGCTAAGGCAACGTCTGTAAGTATTTCTCATCGTGTAATATTTGGTTACTGCTTACTTTTAAGTTAGTAAGATTATTGAGACGGTTAAATTAGTTTGTTTATTGCTGCTGGTTGTTTCTACTAGCTTGATTGTGTTTATCATATAGGCTACACTGCTATGTTAGTTAAGTGGTGCTACTTACACTGTTATTGTGTATTTGAGTTTGATTAATAATATAGACATCTCATTGTACTGTATTGCAGTTTCACAAAATTCCCAGTAAACTTCATGGAAATGAATCAACTGTGTCCTGGAGTTTCTTGGGAGTGTTTAAGCTGAATGGAACATAGCCCATGACAGATACAAAGAAAACCGTCCTTGAAAGTAAATTAAACTCATCTGTCACAAACCTGAAAAAAGGTGAGATTTGGCAGGACATAAACAAAATAAATGCAACACACGTAGTTATTCATGTGGCGACACAAGGCTAGTGACACCCTGCGGATCACTCTACATACTGTAGATTTATGAATCTGTATGCAATCGCCGATTACATTTTGCATTGATCCAGTTGCAAAAAAACGTAAGGCGACACACACACACTTGAAGGCTTGGGGAGAGAGCGCCGTTTCTGTCTGTCTCGTGCTGAATATCAGACGCTATCATGTCCGTTATCCGTTTATGCCCTCTCTTTTAAAGCGCAAACGAGCATATATGTCGACATCATCATAAATATCCAACGGATGATGTCCGTCTCGTAAAACTCGTTGACGAACTTGCGGCTCTTCATGATCAAATACGAGCTCATCAATGTGATCTAATCTGGCTGACATCTTATTCCGACCGTTATTCATGGACAGAGGCTTCCGTAAATATTTAGTTACAACGTATAGTTGTTTAAACTAAGTTTAATGGTGCAACGCAAAAATATTTAGTAGTCCGTAAGTCGTAACTTAGTGTCCATTTACGTCAAAACTAGGCTAAGTTATAACTTACGCACAGCTGGTGCAACCGGCCCCAGCTGGTCGCTTATTTCTTATATCAGAATATAATATGTAACTGTAAAGCCCATTATAAATATTTAAATACGCTGAACCATGTGAACTGTATCATAGCTGCATGAATGAACTTTGCAGCAAAAAAACCCGCGTCAAAATCAGTTAGGTATTCAGTGAGATAGGATTAATTTAATGCGCTGACAGCTCATTGCACCTGGCAAACAAGTTACACTGAGTGGAGCTGGCGACCGGTCCAAGATGGCGGCTCCACGGCTCGTTCGTGCCAATAGGCAGTAGCGTTCGATGGGGCGTCTACCTATATGATGTCTATGAAGTGAAACCGCACGTGTCTCAATACGGTTTGTTCCAGTCGAGGGTCAGTAGCGCGATATCGTGAACCTCGTTATTTAACGTAGAAATCTCAAGGTAATGTCAAAGTGCATCTGGCTTGCTCGGTATTACTATTATAAAGTAACAAATAAAATGAGCGGAAAGAAAACAGAAGGGCCATGATCAGGTGGTCTCACGTGATGGAGAAGCTCAGCTTGCCATTTCGCGGCGGACAGAAGTGATTTTAGAAAGTTTATTAGGCTACAGTTTCAAACGAATTACGTGCAACTCATAACTCGAAATGACGCTCAGATGTAACGTACGTTATGGTTTTAAATATTTGCCACCATGTGACCATCTCCTTTGTTTTCATGTTATAGGAATCTCCTTGTAAACCTGGGTTTATTTGCAGCGGGTGTTTGGGTGGCAAGAAACCTTTCAGACTTTGACTTGATGTCTCCTCAGCCATTCACGTAACGTTATTTCCCAATCCACAAAAAAAAATATTTTAACAGGTGAAAAATCTTGAGAGCATTGTACACCCCTAAACAATAAATCCCAGCAATTGGATGGTTACAAATGTAAAGACTCTGTACATTCTGCGTTTTGTTGAAATAAAGCTCATGTTTAAACAGTTGCGTACAGCCTTTTATTTAATATACATATCAATATTGAAACTTTAAAAATAAATTAAAATGAAAAGATCCAGTAAAATTAGCCTTTTTAGAGCACTTCATGGTGCCCATTTCTTTAAGAACAAACTCTGCTGCGTTTCCACGTTCTCTGCCTCCTATTTTGAAGAGAAAACTTTCATCCAGGTCTCTTTTTCTAACCTGAGGACACAATGATTCCCCATTTTAGAAGTTACCTTAAATAAGGATTTTTTTATTATTATTTTAAATAAGGATGAATACACTTCCACTGTGCAATAGATTGTATTGCCAAGACAAGGCAAAAAGTTGAGCTGAAAATTACCTCGTTGATGCAGCCAGTATCAGGCCTCTGGAAGATTGGTTGTAGTTCTGGTTCAGATGGAGCCGGAAGGATTCAGGAGGAAATCCCAAACTTGTTTCGAGCTCCTTTACACGTACTTTATCAGGAAATGGTGCATGGTCCTGCACAACAAATCTGTTTCCACTGAGTGGAGTATGGAGAAAAAATAAAAAATCCGTTACCAAACCTAGGTAACTCTTAAATTAGAGGGTCCATAAAATGGAGATCTTCTAGCATATCATACCTTTTAACAGAGAGGAGCAAGAGATCATTGAAAAGGTGTATGTACACATCTTTGCAAGACACTGTAGAGCCTCTGTGACTGCCGCCAATCATTAGATGCTTGAAAGTTCCCTCTTGAATCAAATGACGCCCTCTGCTGATTAATGGAACGGACTGATTGAGAACAGAAAGAAAGTGGTTTTAAATATGACGGCAGAAAACACAAAAAGGGAATTACAGGAATAAGATTTTATACCTTAACACTTCCAAAGTCCATTAACTTGTCCAAACAAATAAGCAACTCGGTCCTCTTCATTAGTTCGACATTCCTGTCACACTCTTCCACTATCTAGACATTTATATGCATTAATTTGTATGGTAACAATTAATACGTAATATTTATCAGCAAGTAATAAATTAGGATCCAATTCTGATATTATAAATGGAAGGCATTTATTATTTTGAAAGCAAAAGCATGATACAGCCTACCTTACGTACAGCTCCAATGGCTTCCATCAGATAAGGGACATTAGAACCAACACGTTCAGCTCGTTTGAGGATGTTCTGAGCAAAACATAAAATGTTCACATTCACTAAACGATGGCAACAGGATGTTCTCTGAAGAGTCTGCACATCTCTCTGGCTTGTGTAAATTAAAGCAGACCTCAAGTAAGAGCGTCATCCTGGTGATCCTCTGGAAGGGAAGAATCAGAAAAGACTTCAGGGTCTGTCTCTGGCATTGTGGATCTCCCTCTAGTTTCTTCAGGATCAGTGCAAATTTCTTATTTTCCTGCCTGGTGGGGGGAGCAAGACGGAATCAGAATGCTAGCATGTCATTTAATTATGTTCAATATGGAAGATGCATGAAAACAGAACAAACGTCAGTTGAGCGACAAGAGCCTCCTGGTACATCATGTTGGTAATATATGGCACGTAGACTTTTTGGAAACATTGCCGTTGATTCAAAACAATATCACCAACCCGGGACATTACCACATACTGCCTAAGATGGGACTCCATGTCCTGCAGAAATCTGAATTAACCAAAAAAAAATATATATATATAATAATAAAGTTAAAGAATTTAAAAAAAAAAAAAATTAATATTGAAATACAAATCATTTGAAATAACAGATTCCAGTTTAAAATGAATTTTCTTCTAGTGATGGCAAAGCTTAAAATGTTCCAACAGTGGTCATTTCGGTCTTCAGAATCTCATTCTAGTAATGAGGACTTGGTGTTCAAGAAACACTTAAAAATTGTGAAAACCAAGATGCATTTTTTCAGGCTTCTTTGAGCATTTATTTGAAATAGAAATCTTTTGTAAAGTTACAAAATGTCTATACAGTCACTTTATCGGTTTAGTAAATGCTTGCTGAAACTTAACCAAGCATAACTTTTGAATTCATGTATACCATTCTACATGCCAACTTCTAGGTTGTATAAAATAAGATCTAGAAGTTAATAGCATATTCAAGTATCCATCCTTACCGTTCACTGACTCTGCAGACATCCTTTAGGTTGGAGAACAGAACACGGTGCTGCACACGGGGCAGGATCCCTTTGAGTTCTGCGGAGCACTGAAACACATTCAGTGCTACGATCAGACTCTTCTGATACGAGGCCTCGGACACAATCAGCTCAAACATGGCCTAGACCAAAAACAAAAACAAGGGATAAGTATTGTGGAAAAACAGTAGACAGACCAGTGTCATAATTTGCATGCAAGACCTGTTGGTGTTCTGCAATACACACACCTCTTGAAGCTGGATCTCATGCACACTCAGAGAGTTCAGATGACGCTTTACTTGCGGTAGCTCCTGCCATAGAGGGTATGACTTGGCCTGTAGTCCTGGAGGGCTCAACACAGAGGATGGGCTTGACGCAGGGGGAGTTTTCAGACCAGAAATGCATATGGAGGACACAAATTCTGACAACCCAGTGTGCTGTACTCTGTGTAAATCATTCTTCATAGAACTCATCCAAAACTCCTGATATAAAGGGACCGCTAGGAAATCAAAGTTGAGATTTCAGATATCAGGCTTTTACGGCTGATGGAAGATGAAATTAATAATGTAAATGAGAGAAAAAAAAAAAAAAAAAAAAAAACGACTACTTTTATACATCTCCCAACAATACGTCCTAGTAGTTTTAATGCTTAGTTTTGTTATCAAAAGCACTATGGTTTTAATTGTAGGGGGGAAAACATAAAATCCAATGCAATACAATGATAAATTTTAACATTCCTTAAAAGCATGATATATGTCATACATTTAATTAAAAAAAAACAAAAAACCACATTGCTACTAGAACTACTAATCAAGTAAACCCAAGCTGCTTCAGTCCAGTAAGTCTTCATCTTAAGAGATCACGAACACACACATTTTATATATTTTTTTGTGTGCGTTTACTTTATAAAAAAAATCTTTAAAGCTCTTACAGCAAAAAGATGTGTTCCAAGACCTGAGGTGGTGGGTTTTTGGAATTATACTAAAAATAAATTTACTGAAAAAATAAATAAAAGCAGCACATAATAGATGGTGTTCTTTTTTTTTGTTGCAAAGTTTGGATTATATTAATAATTTAGAGGCCTTAGAAAACAATACAAATATTACACAGCAGCCCTTAAAAGGCATCTTTTTTTCCCCCCAGTCTTCGAGGGATGAAATGTGACCAGACTACAGTATCTGGTTGACCGTTTGATAAGATTCATCTGTAAACTTACAATGGTTGATGTACTCCGATTCAAACTGGGCAACATACGTTTCTTGCGGAGAACTGACTTCCATTGCATCTTCCCTAAAACAAGGAAAATGGTTGAAAAGAAACTGCTTCATTTTCTGTGCAAAGGCTGATGAACATTAATAAATAGTTAACACTGGGTGCCTGAAATGTCTTTTTGTGAATCATAAACATTACCTTTTCACCTCACTCTCCTCACAGTGCATGTCAGAAGATTTCAGACTGGAGCTCTCCCAAGTGAAGAGGGATGGCACAGGCAGAGAAAAGCCCATTAAGTCCCATAATTGCAAGCTTGCAACTGATCCAAGAGCTTTAGTCAACCCTTCAATTGTGCTAACAAAAAGAGAAATCAAGATGAAATTCAACACACTATTTAAACCCTTTTTTAAAAGATGCATTACAAGTCTTGATCCTTACTGTGAGATAGGCGGTTAAAAGGAAGTAAAACAACAGGATAGGAACAGTTATGATACCAGGCCAAGTTAGAACATAGGAATAACGAACAAATGTAACATTTATCATTCATTTTATAACATACCAGTAAAGTCCACCAGACGCTTCACAGTCCTCTACATTTGTTTTAGAGGTGTGTTCATCCAGCCCGGGGCGATCAGTGTCACCAAATAATGCTTCTGTAAGATCTCTATCGGACCAGATCCCCTCATCCTCCATGACATGAGCCATACGAAAGCGGTAAACCTTCTCGTGGCTTACTAACTTTCAAGAGTTTTAATGTTAAATACTAAATTTGAATTAAAAAAAACTGATTATAAATTATTGCAGTCAACGTACTGCTTTTACACAGCAAGTCACCAGAGTCTAATTGATTCAGAAGAGCGTTCTCACCTGTCCAATTTCGCCCAACCAATTTTACTGCAATTGATTGGGCGTTGCTCTGACGATGATTACTTTATTATTGGCTGAACCTAATGTCTGTGTCTTATCACGTGTAACATTTTTTATTTGAAGAATGATGTCAGATAACAAAATCGTCATCACATTGCACACTGTTTAAATGATTCTTGTAAGATGTAAATGAAACAAAGTGTATTTAAATACTTCACGCTCTCGAAATTTCACTTTTAATTCGTTACGTTAGTTGCAGTTTCTGTATTAATAAGAACAAACGAAGAATGTGCATATAAATAAAACTTAATTATGTTTCATTTCCTTAATAATAAATAATTAAAATATGTATTAATATATGTATTTGGTTTTCAGTGTGAGATGCACCATATTATGAAAGATGAATGACATTGTTAATTTTAAGTAATTTAACTAGAGTAAATAGGCATTTTAGCATTATAAGATTTTCCAAAACTGACAAATCTATCCAGTTTATCAAATAATACAATTTAAAACATAGAAGGCATTGTGACATTGTCACATTTTTGCAGTCTACTATATACAATTAATACAAAAAAAAAAAACAGCTGCACATTTGAAATACAAGAATCTCTTTTTTTCCTTTTATTTGGTTTTAAACTGTATAGAAGATTGAACTGATATATATGATTCAGAGATTATAAAATAAAAATGACAAAAGATCACAGACAGCTGGAAAGGGAACATCAGGACTTTACACCAAAATCAAGTGTTTAGACGAGGGACAACAAATAAGAGAATAAAACAACTTAGTGGTAGATGGTATCCCATCAGCCGCACTGCAACACTTCTCATGGTACCATACTTGGCCTGGCTCTGCCTCGCTACCAGCCTCAACTACTGCATTTTGAGGGACAATCCAGACCCCAAAAAAGATGACTAAAGAGGCAAATAAAAATAAACAGTATTTTAACTAACACTGAATAGAGCACAAATGCAATCATGCTTTTTTTATTTTGCTTTTTGGTCATTTTGAAGTTACCTTTTTAATTCTGAAGAATTATTATATATTTTATAAACGTTATGTAATATCAGAAAATGAACAATGCATCTTAATTATAAAAGAAGGAAAGGCAATAAAATGAAATTGTTCTAATGCATCCATGAATTATATAAACTTGTTCCATCAATTCACTTGAGTTCAGCATTTCATACAAATCACTTTATAGGCTCTTTAACATGTTTTGCTTGGTTCTTGACAATTTTTTATGAATAAAAATGTTTTCATGACTCTTGGTTTTTTGGAAGGAAATTTAGTTAAAACACCACACTTCTTTTTTTTTCCAAACACCAAGATCTCATCATAAACCTTTGTGGCTGTGCAAGGGTGGTGGTTCGGCTAAGATTTTATCATCTAGCTATCTTCTGTGAACATATTTTGTCATGGCACAGACCATATTATCAATATCTGCCAGAAAATTCCCCAATGTGCATCAGCTTTATGTACTACAGCTGAACTGCACTTTCAGTTATTCCTTCATAAATTATATGAAAATTTACAAACATCAAATTATATAAATATAAAAAAGTCAGCATAACTCTTGTATGGGGCATGCACTGAGCCAATAAAAAGTTCACATTAATATATTAGGAATAAAACACCTGTGTATAACCCTCAAAGAAAGTCTTTTTTTTTTATTATTGACCATTTGTAAATAATTCTTCAAAACACACCATCTAGGAAAAAAAAAACCACAACATGAAGGGCATAAACAAATATAGAAGCAAAAACCATAAAGAGTGTACATAATTCAGCATGGCATTTATCCAGTGAAATCAAAATGAGAGATACTGGACTGTTACATGGGAAATACAAAAAAATATTTTTTATTATGGATTCAAGAGAAATAATATGCAATAAAACCGAAGATTAACATTGTATAACTATATTTTTTCCAGAATTAGTCACATTTCTCCAACTTTAACACAGAATTCCAAATAAAACAATCAGTTTTACATCTTGGAAGTCTCGGTTCAACATGAAAGATCAACATGAAGAGAGCTGCAGCTGTGAGAATTTTTACATACACGCCTTAATCCTTTTATTTGAAAAAGTGCAAAGGGGAATAAATAAGATCTGTGCCAATATGATGATTATTTTTCAGCTTTTTCAGGGGTTCCATCTTCAGGTTTGGAGGAGAAGCGCTCCATTAGTGTCTTCCGCAATCCTTTTTTCTCTTCATACGTGTTTCCTGCAAAACCAAGAAATTAGAAGTAAAAATGCTGTTTCTTTTTACTTTCTATTGATAAAAAAAAAAAAAAAGTATCACTGTTTCCACAGGAAATGTTACTCAAGCATATTTAGAATCACTTCATGTCATGGTGTGAAACTCAAGATTGGAGTAATGGCTGCTATTCATCTCAAATTAGAAAAGTTATTTGAAATCACTATTACAGTTTAAAAGAAAAGAAAAGAAAAAAAAAACAAAGCAGCACCGGTGAGCATAATGTCAGAAACCAATCAGCAGACTCTGCATCACGATCCACACAACGTTCAATCTCCCCAGAATTCTAATCACCCACACCTGTTCACAATCCGTAACCTCATCAACCAGCTCCATAAAACACTCACACTCACTGCAGTCTAGCGTCAAGCCTCCAACAGGAACTGACCGTATTTCCTCTGTCATCCGTCTATTAGAGAAAACCTGTTGAATACTCTGTTCACTGAAAATACTCACCTGTGTATCACTAACGTCTGACTCGGTCTGTAATCCTCAGAAGAGCTGCTGTTGATCACCGATGTCCTAGCTTCCAGCACTCATCCAAGGCTCATTGATACCTCGGTTTCTCCCGCTGAACCCTCACCTTATCCTGTAAGAAATAAGGCCAGTGTTATCATTCTGGGATTGGATTTACGGAATACATGATTTCAAGAACGTGCATTACCCTGTTGTGGATCCCGCATCTTATGTTCACTTAAATCCTCTCGTCTGGAAAAGACAATTCACATTCACTGATCTGAAGAGGAATACTCACCCGTGGTGGATTCTGATACCCTTTGTTGAACTATTCTGAAAGATAATTTGAGTCCCTAACCCGTTGAGTGAAAAATTACCCGCTGTGGATCCCGAATGCCTATGTTTTGTTGCTCCGGGTTTTTTTTCCCCGAATCCCTTACACCTGCTATCCTAAAATTCAATAAAGTTGTGTTATTTAACATCACCTCGATCTCTGAGTCCATCGTATCCCGACAGAAGGCTTGACCTACTAAACTCCAAATCGATGGTATGGATATAACACAGCCAACACCCGCCGCTATTCCCACACAATCTGCAAGCAATGCTACCGCTTCAGCAACATCAGCTCCCGGTACTTCCGCAAACACTGCTCCCACGCTGGTGTGCTTGGCTAACTCCGCCTCCCGACTAGCGCCATTCTCCGGCCGGGCGGAGGACTGCAATGGATTCCTGTTGCAGTGTTCACTTGCTCTTGAAATACAAGCTCAGACGTACTCCACTGATCGATCAAAGATCTCGTTCATAATTCAACATCTATCTGGATCAGCATTAAGATGGGCAGAGTCACTGTGGATGCAACAAACAGAAGTTACTACATCATTGCAGAGTTTTGTCAATCATTTCAAGGAGGTGTTTGAACAACCCATCAGTGATTCCTCCATTAGTGACAAATTGTTGCAGCTCCGCCAGGATAACAAATCTGTTTCAGAATATTCCATCGAATTCCGGACACTAGCCTCTGCAAGTGGTTGGAATGAAAAGGCCCTCATCTCTGTGTTTCGTCGAGGTTTAAATCCTGCTCTCCGCCTACAACTCGCCATTTATGATGATAATCTAGGGCTAGAAAAATTCATACAACAAACCCTGCGCATTCATCAAAGATCACAGAGTTGTTATCACGATTCCCGATTACCCAATACACATTTCAATCGACCTCCATCTGACTCCACTTCTGAGAGTTCACCCGAAAAGATGCAGGTCAATGCTCATAGAATCTCCCTGGCTTAACGTACCCGAAGAAGAGAACTGAAGTTATGTCTGTACTGCGGGACAGCAGGTCACTTTCTCAAAGCATGTCCTACTCGTCCGCCTCGACTGATGGTGAGTTCAGTGCAAACTTTAATTCCAGTTTCAACTCCTCTCACTATTCCAGTAATTCTGAAATTCCACAATCTCCAAGTCTCCGCAGCTGCCATCATTGATTCCGGGTCAGCGGGGAACTTCGTATCAGGGAAGCTCTGTAAGAGACTCAAACTCCAGAGGATCAACATTCCAAAACCATACTCCATCCACGCTGTAACTGGCGAATTTATCAACCAGGGGTACGTTATCACTCCGACACCACCTATCACTTTGTACACCGATAACACTCACCAAGAAAGTTTCGAACCATTTATCCTGGAAAACAGTCAGATTGAGGTTATCTTAGGACGGCCATGGTTAATCCGTCATCAACCTGATATCAACTGGCAGACTGGCAAAATCAATAGATGTCTCCTTTCAGAAGAACCTCACTCCGTTCAGGCCAACTCCCAATCACCAAAAATCATTAGTTTGAGTTCCACTTCTATTGAAAGTCCCACAGAAAATGTATCTGTCACTTTTCCCCACTGTTACTCCTCGTTCAAGTTACCCCCACATCGACCCTGGGATTGCGCAATTAATCTGATTCCCGGAGAATCTGTGCCAAAGGGTCGCATCTATTCCCTGTCAATTCCTGAGCAAGAAGCCATGCGAGCATACATTAAAGAAGCCTTACAACAAGGTTATATCCGCCCTTCCACTTCCCCCGCAGTGGCTAGCTTCTTCTTCGTATCCAAGAAGGATGGAGGTCTAAGACCCTGTATTGATTACAGAGCTTTAAATAAGATCACCACAAAGTTCAGTTATCCATTACCACTCATTCCCTCAGCCCTGGAGCAACTCAGAGAAGCCAAAATTTTCACCAAGCTGGATCTCCGAAGTGCCTATAATCAAGTTAGGATTCGAGAAGGGGATGAGTGGAAGACGGCATTCATCACTCCTGCAGGACACTATGAATACCTCGCCATGCCTTATGGCCTTGTAAACGCTCCTTCGGTCTTCCAGAGCTTCATGGACGAGGTATTCCGAGACTTCCTGGGGCACTTTATGTTGGTGTATATTGATGATATCTTAGTTTTCTCCAAAAATCCAGTAGAACATCAACATCATGTCTCCTCAATACTCAAAATCTGTTTTTAAAGGCTGAAAAGTGCACTTTCCATCAATCTCAGGTTGAATTCTTGGGCTACCAAATTAGTGAAAGAGGTGTGGAAATGGATAATAGGAAGACTGATGCCATCATGTCCTGGCCCACTCCAACTTCGATCAAAGAGCTCCAGAAATTTCTCGGCTTCGCTAATTTCTACCGAAGATTCATTCACGGTTACAGCATGTTAACAGCTCCTTTAACCTCTTTGCTTAAAGGTAAACCCAAGACCCTTCTATGGACCCCAGAGGCTGACCGTACCTTTCACTCACTCAAGACTGCATTCACCACTGCTCCCCTGCTTAAGCACCCAGACCCTGAAAAGGCGTTTATCGTTGAAGTCGATGCCTCTACCTCAGGTGTAGGAGCTGTCTTATCTCAATACTCTGAGAGCTCCTCCAAGCCCTTACCTTGTGCCTTCTTTTCAAAGAAGTTGTCCACTGCTGAAAGCAACTACGACATAGGTAATCGCGAACTCTTGGCAGTGAAACTTGCCTTGGAAGAGTGGAGGCACTGGTTGGAAGGAGCTAAGCACCCGTTCATAGTCTTCACTGACCATAAGAACCTCCAGTACCTAAAAGAAGCAAAACGACTTGATCCACGGCAAGCCAGATGGGCATTATTCTTCACTCGTTTCCATTTTAGAATTTCTTATCGTCCGGGCTCCAAGAATATCAGAGCAGATGCTCTTTCTCGTATCCATGCCCCTGAAGATCCGATCGCAGAACCAGAGACCATTCTACCAGAACAGATATTCGTCAACCCCATCCAATGGGACATCAATGAACAGTTACTTGAGCTATCTCAACAGCATCCTGGACCTCCAGAATGCCCTCCAGGAAAGATTTATGTGCCTCAAGAATTCCGCAATTCCTTAATTTCTTCGGCCCATTCATCAGTTGGCACAGGGCATCCAGGGGTACACAAGACATGCTCCACGCTCCAACTCCGGTATTGGTGGCCAAACATGCAACAAGATATCACAACCTTTATCCAGGGATGTATTCCATGTGCCATGTCCAAGGTCCCAAGAAACCTTCCAGCCGGTAAACTGGCCCCACTCCCTGTTCCAAATCGACCCTGGTCCCATATCGGGGTTGACTTTGTCACCGATCTCCCAAACTCAGCCGGGAATACCTGTATCCTCGTTGCCATCGACCGGTTCTCAAAGGCTTGCAAATTAATCCCACTCAAGAATCTCCTACGGCCTTTGTCACGGCACAGTTATTAATGGAACACGTCTTCCGAAACTTTGGAATACCAGAAGACATTGTGTCCGATAGAGGTCCCCAATTTATCTCTTGGGTTTGGAGAGCATTCTTCAACCTAATGAATGTGACGGTAAGCCTCTCATCTGGTTATCATCCACAAACTAATGGACAAACTGAAAGGAAGATCCAGGATGTAAGCCGGTTTTTGCGTACATTCTGCCACTCCAATCAACACATCTGGAGTCACTACTTGATTTGGGCAGAGTACGCACAAAACTCTCTCAGACAGTCATCTACTCAACTCACACCTTTCCAATGTGTACTGGGCTATCAACCTCCTTTGTTCCCATGGTCTGGGGAACCATCTGAAGTACCTGCAGTCAATGAATGGTTTAGGGAGAGTGAAAATGTTTGGAATCAAGCCCATCAGCACCTACAACAAGCAGTTAATCGTCAACAACATTTTGCAGATGCTCATCGACGCCAAACTCCCGTTTACCAACCTGGACAATTGGTATGGCTTTCTACCAAAGATATGCGAATCCGACAACCCTGCCGTAAACTTAGCCCAAAATACATCGGACCGTTCCCCATTGTCAAGCAGATCAATCCGGTCACATATCAGCTTCAACTCCCCGCTCAGTATCGGATCCACCCTACCTTCCATGTTTCCCTTCTCAAACCTCATTACCCACCTGTACCTGGCTCCCCAGCAGAATTGGCTCCCGGAGACGATCCTCCTATTCCACCTATAGAACCGGATCCCATCTATACGGTTAAAGAAGTGATGGACTCTCGACGTCGAAATGGTCAATTGGAGTATTTGATCGACTGGGAGGGATATGGACCGGAAGAGAGATGTTGGATACCTCGAAAGGATATCCTCGATCCTACTTTGCTTCTCGAATTCCATGCTCAGCATCCTGACAAACCGGCACCTCGACCCAGAGGCAGACCTCCAAGACATCGAGGTCTAAGGTCCGCTGGCGCGGACTCTAGAGGGGGGGGTAATGTCAGAAACCAATCAGCAGACTCTGCATCACGATCCACACAACGTTCAATCTCCCCAGAATTCTAATCACCCACACCTGTTCACAATCAGTAACCTCATCAACCAGCTCCATAAAACACTCACACTCACTGCAGTCTAGCGTCAAGCCTCCAACAGGAACTGACCGTATTTCCTCTGTCATCCGTCTATTAGAGAAAACCTGTTGAATACTCTGTTCACTGAAAATACTCACCTGTGTATCACTAACCTCTGACTCTGTCTGTAATCCTCAGAAGAGCTGCTGTTGATCACCGATGTCCTAGCTTCCAGCACTCATCCAAGGCTCATTGATACCTCAGTTTCTCCCGCTGAACCCTCACCTTATCCTGTAAGAAATAAGGCCAGTGTTATCATTCTGGGATTGGATTTACGGAATACATGATTTCAAGAATGTGCATTACCCTGTTGTGGATCCCGCATCTTATGTTCACTTAAATCCTCTCGTCTGGAAAAGACAATTCACATTCACTGATCTGAAGAGGAATACTCACCCGTGGTGGATTCTGATACCCTTTGTTGAACTATTCTGAAAGATAATTTGAGTCCCTAACCCGTTGAGTGAAAAATTACCCGCTGTGGATCCCGAATGCCTATGTTTTGTTGCTCCGGGTTTTTTTTCCCCGAATCCCTTACACCTGCTATCCTAAAATTCAATAAAGTTGTGTTATTTAACATCACCTCGATCTCTGAGTCCATCGTATCCTGACAGATAAGAATTAAATCAACCAATTAATGTAGTTAAATTGAAAATGTCTAACAGCTGAGCTTAAGAAATCCTCACCTGTTGCCAAAAGTATTCGGCACTCCTCCAACGTTACACCTGTAAAACTTGTATCTTTTGCCCTCGGAAACTGAAAAACAAACATTATGATTCGGTCACGTTTATTTAAAGAGGCTTGGGTAAATTAAACCAACAAAATTATATATATATATATATATATATATATATATATATAAACCCACACTAATAGTAAAAACAAATGTGATGAAAGGTCTTTTGACGATAAATCCAGTATACGCACATACTGTAATTGTCTTGATCTACTCCAAAGTCCCTAAAGAATAAGATACGCATCTTTCAAAGACACTAAAATATAATATTCCTAAAGAACGTATGTTGAAATAAATCTAAAGATGTAAAAAAAAAAAAAAATTTCCAATCAACGCAGAAAGGTTTAGATCTAGAAACATAGAAAAGACGACGCACCTTTTCTTTGTACACATTACTGTTGATGCGAGCCAGACTTTCATACATCTGATCACATTTCTCTGGATCTGAAATCTAAAGTGTAAAACACAAGACAACATAGGCAAGGCAAGATGTTTGAACAGTTGCTTAAATCATTTTGGCATAACATATTTTAACATAACATTAACCATAACATATTAGACACTGAAGAGGAAATAAACCTTCAGAATCAGAAAAGGGCTTTATTGCCAAGTGTACTTGCACAAACAATAATTCTTCATACATACATAATACTGCAAATAACGTTAAATCCTGCAATAATTCCCTTACAATACCTGCGTATTTTCCCCTTCTCGGAAAGCACTAGCGACTCTTTGGCGTAAAAACGTTCCTAAATCTCGGCCTTTCTTGGATTCGTCCTTTGGCCATTCCTCGCACAGCTTCAGAAATCGACGGTATCTGGTGGCAGCCATGTTTAAAGTCTGTTTCACGACTAACTGCATGCACTCACACACAGACAGCAAAAAGAAATGCACGGTCCTGAAAACCTGTAAGCCGTGGAGGGCAAAGTGGTACGGCGTTTCAAAATTGATTCCTGATAAAGTGAAACATCTCGGTTACGTACACTGTAAAAAAAAAAACTGTTATTTTACGGAATTTTACTGTTTACAGTTTTTTCACGTAATTTTGAAATAAAGTTTAAAATTGTAAAATTACAGAAATAGACTGTGTATTTACATATCCTATGTAAAATCACATGAAAAACATGTCAATGTGCATAACGCCACAAAAATATTTTTGAAGATTTATTTCACATAACACACCAAAAACAGTGCGCTATATGTATGTTTATGTGCAGTATGTATGTGTGTGTGTGTGGCATTATTAATATAATGCCATATTTTTTAACAGATTAAAAATATAAATAACAACTGTACAAAAGTTCACGTTCATTATTATTATTTTTATTATTATTAATATTATTATTATTATTATTATTGATATAATATGTATATGTTGCCTACATTGCGTGTTTGCATAAAAGAGCAGGTGAATCAGTTTTTGAACCGGTTTGTTGAAACATCCTTCCCGAAAGAATCAATTCGAGCAAAAGAATGTATTTCCATAGTACTGTCAACTGATATCTTCATCTTCTTCCGCTTGTCAAAATAGTTCTGCTCAGTTTGGTGTTTTATTACGCATTTATTCTCATAGTACCGTTTCATAATGTGATATAATACTATAATAATATGCTGATATTTAAATTACAAAAAAAAAACATTTTAAACATTCGAACTGAAGGAATTCCCGCCCTAGCGCAAGGATACGTTCTCCTCCAAGCACGCAGTGGGGCTGCAGCGCGCGCAGAAGGAATCACTCGACCTACTGTCAATCTTCGATCTGAGGCGAAAAAAGCAGGTAAAGTTCATGTTTTCTAATTCTGGTCATTACTATATGTTATTTCTACTATATTTGAGTTCCAGCATTTAGAATGTTTACCTTTTTGAATCGTTAAACCAGTGTTTAACTTCGGCGCTGACCAGTGCCGTTAGTCGTTAAGTGTGGCTAACTTCTAACGTTATTTTGTCCCTGAGGGAAAAACAGGCTGACTTTAAGGAAAGTCGTTGGCTGGTTGTCTACGATGCTGTTATTAAATATTATTATCATTTGTGGTTTAAGAACTCATGAATTTAACAGTTAGCGAAGGTAATCTGTTAACGTTAAGTTCGAATATGTAGATATTTTGCCAACTTTACCGAACTTCGATGCATAATGCAGTGTTTTTAATCGGTTTTGATATACATAATCGTAGGCGTCGTCTAAAAGCTAAAAAAAAATCATATTTTTCGAGGCGAGATTGGATGAAAATTCTGAATTTAGAAAAAGATTCATTAGGACCAGCGCTTAAAGTGACGCGCGATTTGAAACGTTATGTTCGCCGGGCACTTAACCGTTATCCCTCTTCAAGCACTGGTTATTACGCTTTTATAATGAAGTTCACTTAACTACTTTATTTTGTCTGCATGTTTTACTCTTTTAATTCCAGATATAGTCTCACTGATGGTCTGAAATATCGTTACAGTCAGTATTTAATCACTTTTTAATAAATTATATATGTTGGTTACCCTTTATATCTGTCTATTGGTTAAGCAAATATTAAAAATATTAAAACAAGTATTTAAAAAAGCTGGTGACTAAAACCATTGACCAGTTAAAATTGTGAATGAAAAAACAATGTCTGCAGTGTGTCATCTGAGAATTGATATAACCTTGTAATCTTGTAATCTAGCCTAGGGAAAAAAGTTTCACAACTTCTGTTTCATGACCGTTTAAATCACCCTTCTATAATTAAAGACTGTTATTGAAGCTTATAGGGATTATTGATACTCACTGATGGGGTGAACAGGTATATTAAATATCATTATATTTCTTTGTATTTTTGTAGATTTCCTAAAATTTCACATTTATATGCTTTTTTTTCTCCTTACAGATAAGTTCTGTGAGTGGCTAAAACCAATGTCAACATGAAAGGGTGAGTTGCACAATGCAAAGATGTTCACAGATTACACTTGTAATAGTTGTGGTGTTTCTTTGAAAACTCACAATTCACAACATCAAGGGCTACACAGAAATGAGGCACACTACCTATTGGTTTGTTGCTAGCAGCTTGCACTTACGGTTCAGAAATTATGATGCATTTAAAAGTCATGTTTACCATCATCATCAGCAGTTATCTTCTGTGTCACAGGCAGGGACCTTTTCATGTCAATTTACTAGCTGTCAGAAAAATAATTGTGTGTGGTATGTTTTAATATATTTAAAGGAAAACAATTTAATATTTGCAGTAAGTTTATCACAGTGTAACTGATCTCTTCTTTTTCTTATACATGACAACAGGAAGTTCCCCCTTTGACTACAGAGAACTTTGTTTTCTGTTGACCAAATCATAGTTAACGGCCACATCACCATCTTCTACGACGCTCTGAAGCTGATGTTTGCTTCATACTACTGCTTGAACATTTCATACCCAGGAAACCAAGGAGAAACGCAAGAGATTGTGCAAAGGTAAAAACACACACTCATAAACTCACTCACACGTATCACACTCACATGCGTGTCCTCACACACATTCACTCACTTTTTCAACACACACTGACTTACGCATCCTTACATACACTCACTCTAACACACACTCTCACACACAGTCACACACGCACCCACACACACACACACAGTCACACATGCATACTCACACACTCTCATACACACAGACACTCACATACATGCAGTCACACACACATCCTCACACTCACATAGACAGACTCACAAAAGCATCCTCAAACTCACACACTATCACATACACATTCTCTCACATGCATTCTCACACACACACTCACAGTCACACATGCATCCTCACACTCTCATATACACACTGTCACACACACATCCTCAAACTCAAACTCACACACTCACATACACATACTCAGAAATGCATCCTCACACACACACACACCTTCACGCACACACAGTTACACACTTTCACATACTCTTACAAATGCATTCTTACACTCACACACTCTCACATACACATTCTCACACACATCCTCACACACACACACACACACACACACACACACACATACACACACACAGTTACACACTTTCACAAACTCTTACAAATGCATCCTTACACTCACACAATCTCACATACACATTCTCACACATGCATTCTCACACACACACACTCGAATACAAACATCCACATACTCTAACATAGACAGTTACACATGCATCCACACACACACACACTCTTACACGCATCTTCACACACACAGTTACACACTTTCACATACTCTTAAAAATGCATCCTTACACTCACACACTCTCACATATACATTCTCTCTCACAAGAACACTCTCACATAGACAGTCACACATGCATCCTCACACACACTAACACACTCTCACGCGCAATCCTCACACACACTTCTATGGCTGCATGATTAATTACATGCGTTTTTCAGGCGTGTCTCGTCAGTAAAGCCGGTCCTGTGATTAGTAGTAAATATCCACCTGTTTTCAAATCGAGCAACATTTAATACACAGAGCTGTAGTTCACTGACAAGCTACACAATATCCTGTTCATAATCGAATGCGATTCATCTGCAAACGCATCTCACAACCGCATGTGATTAATCGTGCAGCCCTACATGCATCCTCACACTCTCATCCTCACACAACACACTCTCTTACATTGTCACAACCTTCTCAGTCTGCCTCACACACAACAACCTCTCACATACTTCTTTATAGCAAACATCCACCACAAGCATGCCCTTTACAAGTTCTTATTGTTCTGCTTTTATTTTAAATATATTCACAGCATATGTTACAGTCCATGTTTTATTACTAAGGTTTTTTTTTCATTCAACAGATGCCTTTTTAAGATGAACCCCGAGAAGGGACCGGAAGTGGATAAGACCACATCGAGAAAGAAATCGTCAGTCAGACCAAAGGTTCTTTCACTGATTGACAAGATTGCGGACTATGAAAGGATGGAGTAAAACTTTGAGTGTCAGATCTTCCTACATTGCCTAGCAGAAATTCTTGACAGTGTCACAGACTTAAAATACTTGCTGATTATTTGATTTCATGGTTGAATTATTTTTTTTCATGCACCATCTGTTGTCAAGATAAATTAATCTGTTCACATGTGGTTCAGTTTTAAGGACAATTTTAATTATTAATTTTTATTTGTTTACCAAACTGCTATATTGTTGCAGTTTTTAACAATTCTTTTATTGTGTGTTGTTGCAGTTATGATATATATATATATATATATATATATATATATATATATATATATATATATATATATATTTTTATATACTGTTGCAGTTATGAACAAACTGAATTGGTATGTTGTTGCAGTTGTGATCTACAGTAATTTAAACCTTTGGGCTTATTTTTTTTACTGGAATATTGTTGCAGTTATGATCGTTTGTAATTATATTTTCTATACTATTGCAGTTATGGACAAATTATTGGAATATTGTTGCAGTTGTGCTATAATCTTTATACTGGTATATTGTTGCAGTTTTGAACAAAGAATATTAGTAAATTGCAGTTCTGAACAAACTATTGGTATATTCTTGCAGCTAGGTCAATAAATTATTAAAACACATTTTTGCACTCATGGCTGATTATTTGAAGTTACGCCGCAGTTCGATGCTGCGGTGACGTCACCACGTATGGGAACGCTATACCATCACGCCTGACGTACCTGATAGCTTGGATCCAAGGAAGCATCTGCTCAAGCGGAGAGAACCCGGGAGCCAGGAGCCATCCTCACATCCAGACTGTAAGACCTGATAAAAGTGCTCGGTGAGGACCAGCCTGCCGCAGCACAGATATCATCCATAGAAGATCCACTGAGAAAGGCTTGCGAAGAAGCCACTGCTCTCGTGGAATGACCTTTTACTCCTAAGGGCGAAGCGAGCCCGCGCGCCTCATAGGCCAAGGAAATAGCCTCCACCAGCCAATGGGGCATGCGCTGTTTCGTAACTGCATGGCCTTATTCTTATGTCCAAAACAGACAAACAGCTGGTCAGACTCACGCCATGGGGCAGTACGATCCACATAAGTCTTTAACGCTCTCACAGGGCAAAGACTTAGATCCCCAGACTCCGCCGCAGCAGGAGAAAAAGCCTCCAGGACCACCTGCTGAAAGCGAAAGGGATAGATGCGACCTAGGGACATAATTAGGCCTTGGTCGCAACAACACTTCCACAGAATCTGTGCTATAAAAGTCAGGATTTATCCGGAACAAATTCCAAGGGCTCAACAGATGCCCTGATAAACCATGCAACACAATGGAAAAACCATGAAGGAACCCGCACGGGGCGGAAAGGCCTCAGCCGTCGCGCACCCTGTATGAACGAGAAACAGTGGATGACGGCCCACTGAGGCACCATTTATATATTCGTGGTAAGCTGAATAGCTGCCACGTAAACCTTAGGGTAGCTGGTGTCACTCCATCCGAAAAACGTTCCTGAAGGAACTCCAGTACTGACGCCACTGGGCAGTAAACTGGATCCATATTATGAGTTTCACACCAGGCCGTAAACAGTCTCCACTTGAAAGCATATAAGCTTCTCGTAGAAGCTGCTCTAGAATTCAGTATAGTATCGGTAGTTTCAGCAGAAAGACCGGGACATATGAACTCACTCCGCTCAGAGGCCACGCCCACAGATTCCATAGATCTGGCCTCGGGTGCCAAATCAGTCCCTGTGCTTGTGATAATAAATCCTGTCTGAGGGGAATCTCCCATGGAGAGCCCGCTAACAGATTGATCAGATCCACAAACCACGGCTGTGTGTTTGCCACCGCGGAGCCACCAGCAGCAGCTGTTCCACCCTGTCCACCCGTATTCTGCATAATACCGCCGAAATCAGACAGATTGGGGAAAAACGCATACAAACTGGTCCTGGGCCAGTTGTGGGCTAATGCATCCAAGCCCAGGGGTGCTGGAGGGCATAGGGAGAACCAAAGCGGGTAATGCGTAGTCGTGTTTGACGCAAACAATTCCACTTCGCTTCCCCGAAAATCTGCCATAGGAGACTCACCGTTTGGGGGTGCAATCCCCACTCCGCTTGCTCCAGAGTCTGCCTGGATAGCAAATTCGCTCCAAAGTCCAACGTCCGGGGACGTGAACAGCTCGGATCGATAGAATTTAGTTCTGAAATCAAAGAACATGTTTCGCCAGCCTGCACAGGGGGCGAGAGCATAATCCTCTCTGATGATTCAGGTATGACACAACCGCTGTGTTGTCTGATCTGAGCAGCACATGACGGCCGATCAGCAGATTCGAGAAATACTGGAGAGCCAGAAAAACAGCCAGTAGTTCCAACCTGTTTATGTGCCAACTCCCTTGACAAACAGCTCCCCAGTCGGTCAAAGACGCATCCGTCGTGACAGTCTCTCGGGAAGCGCAAATCCCCAGCCGGACTCCGGTCAGGAGAATTCGGTTGACATACATAGTTTTAGCGACATCACACATCGCCGTGTCACTGGAATCGTCCGATGCGGAGACAACGGGGTGAAACATTCCATGCGTAAGCCCAGGCTGTTAAATGATTCAGCACAAGATCCCCATGAGAGTGTGCTTGAGTCTGCGATTGCGCTAAACACCAGCCAATCGCCTAAAATAGTTCAAACACGAACGCCCTGGGGCCGCAACGGGGCCAGAGATCCATCCATGCACTTTGAGAAGTACTGATACGCTTTGCTCTCTAAAGCGAGTCTGAGGAACTTCCTGAGTCTCCTGATGATCATTAAAATCTTGAATTTCCTCAGCCTGAGTGCAAGATTCAGATGGTGTAAATCCAGAATGGGTCGTAATCTGCAGTGTATTTTTATTTATTTATTTATTTTTTTAACCACAAAATGACGGCTGTAAAAAACCCCCGCCTCCATCTGAGAGGGGTGTACTTCCTCTATAGCCCCTTTGCTCAGCAGAGTTGACATCTCCTGTCGCAGCACCGCTATTTCCATCGGCTTCGCCACCGTGGAAAGAATTCTGCGGGAAGGAGGCGGGCCTTATTGAAACTGAATGGTGTATCCGTTCAGACCCTTGAATCGCCCCTCGAATTCTGAAAGCTGGATTGCGCAGAGTGTCTGAGGGAACGTTTGGCATTACAGCTCAATCCAATGCTGCTCGAAGCACCGTCTGCTGCGAGGCAGACAATGTAGAGTGTGGGGACTGCAGTGAGAGGGTTAGATGTGCATAGCAATCCAACAGCACTCTCTGGTGGAGGGCACAGTCCCTGGCAAACATTAAGGAAAACGCAAGCGTCAAACTCGCTGCGTTTCGTTGTGTATTTTCCTGAAGCGTATCCACGGCAGGATTTAATCCAACAAGATAAACATTGGGCCACGCTGCTAGCGAGAACGCGGCAGCTGTGTGAGCAGTCATACACTGGCCATCTTTGCCAGCCTCCGCGCCGTCCCTCAAACTCTGAAGGCTGAATTGTGCAGAGTGTCTGAGGGGGGCGCGCGAATGAGAGCTCAGTTCAATGACGCTCGAGGTGCCTTTGCTGCGAGACAGTCAATGTTAGAGAACATGAAGGAAAACGCATGCATCAAACTCGCTGCGTTTCGTTGTGTATAATCCTGAAGCGTATCCACGGCAGGATATAATCCAACAAGATAAACATCGGGCCACGCCGCTAGCGAGAACGCGGCGGCTGTGTGAACCGTCATCCGCTGGCCATCTTTGCCAGCCTCCACGCCGTCCCTCAAACTCTGAAGGCTGGATTGTGCGGAGTGTCTGAGGGGGTGCTCAAATGATAGCTCAGTTAAATGACGCTCGAGGTGCCCTTGCTGCGAGACAGTCAAATGTTAGAGTGTGGAAACTGCAGTGAGAGGCTTAGATGTGCATAAGCAGTCCAACAGCGCTCTCTGGAGGCGGGCACAGTCCTAGGCAAACATGAGGGAAAAACGCATGCGTCACATTCGCTGCGTTTCGTTGTATATAATCCTGAAGCGTATCCACGGCAGAATTCAATCCAACAAGATAACATCGGGCCAAGCCGCTAGCGAAAACGCGGCGGCTGTGTGAGCCGTAATCCACCATTTGAAGAGCAAAACTGTTGATTAACGCGCTCGACTGGGGGAGAGCGAGCACATGGAACTCCAGTGCATCACTGTATTCATAGTCAAGCCGCACATATCGCCCCTAACCAACATGCTGAAGAACATGAATGCTGAAGAAGAGTTGTTGTGTTTGTTGATGTTAACTAAAAGACAAAGGAGGAGAAGAAGATGGTATGTCCGCCCTTTAAACACCACTCGGCAAAGAGATGGAGAGTACAGTGCTCTTATCAAAGAAATGCGTGCAGTGGACGAGCAAATGCACTTTGGCTACTTTCGAATGTCTGCTTAGAGGTTCGACGATTTGCTACACCGTATCAAACCTTATTTGGACCATAAAAGAACCCACAGTAGCCCAGTAAGTATGCAAGAGAGACTGGCTGTCACGCTTCGCATACTTTCATCTGGAAGTTCCCAAAAATCTGTTGCCTCCAGCTACAAATTGGGATCGACCACAGTCTCAGTGATAGTGAGTGAGGTCTGCCAAGCAATCTGGACTGCTTTAAAAGGTGATTTTGTCTCGCTACCAAAAGGCAACGAGTGGCTTGACATCAAGAATGAATTTTGGAGAGTGTGGAACTTTCCCAACTGTTTGGGGTGTGTGGATGGGAAACACGTCCTAATCAAGGCACCCCCAAATGCACACCGCCAGGCGAAATTGGGTCTTGCGAACCCAACGCGCAGGACCGCCCACACCGCAATGACGTCATTTTTGCCGCGCGCACCTTCGCGCTCCTGTGGACGCGTCGAGTATAAACCAGGCTTTAGACGCGAGGCGACTTAAGAAATACACTCCAGAGCGCGGATACTTCCTATTGGCGTTAGTGCACAGGGGAAGTGTATGCATATTTTACTGTAGCCATAGGCTATCAAGGAGAGAACCTGTAGAGAGGCTGCAATGAACCTCTCATAAGTGCCTCCTCGTGATAACCCATCATACGGCTCCTACCTTTCGTTGACTCATCGCGTCCGCGGAGAGGAGTATACTGCTCGTAGACTATCGCTGAGAACGCGAGATAATAGGACACAGAAGATTCGCTTCGTACTGAAGGAATGAAATCTGAGGTAAATGGCGCGCGGCACCAGGTATATATATGCTTACGCATGATGGGCGGTGCCACGCGCTATTTGGCCAATAATATTGGCGGGATGGTATAGGGCTTCAGACATTCGTCACACCGAAGGTGTTCCCATACGTGGTGACGTCACCGCAGCATCGAAGTGACCTATGAAAGGGAACCATAGACATCATATAGGTAGACGCCCTATTGGCCGCTGGGCGATGAGATTTGCGGAGATTATAAGCCTTTTATTGATCGTTTTTTTCCACAGTTGGCACCAAGAACGAACATAGAAGCGTTGTCTGATTAACAAACAGCTAACGGATGCAAAAACGCCGACTGGAGAAGGTCGTCAACGGAATTAAACCGCAATTTCCAAAGTAAAAGTGCAAGTTTTACACTTAAATTATTAACTGCACCAACTTTATCATCTCGCAATGCTCTTCCTATAAAACCTGCTTTTCATTGTCATTTAAATTGATATTTAATCACATTTAGTTTGTTAAACTAGGATGAATTTAGTTAGAATTTAGTTCTCATAAAATAATATGTATTAGGCTACATTTACATTTAGTCATTTAGCAGACGATTTTATCAAAAGCGACTTACAAATGAGGACATTGAAGCAATCAAAATCAACAAAAAAACAATGATATATAAGTGCTAAAACAAGTCTCAGTTAGGTTAAACAGTACACGTCGCAAGGGCTTTTAAATAATATAATAAATAAAAAGAAAACATATAGAAAAAGAATAGAGCACGCTATTAGAGTTTTATATATATATATATATATATATATATATATATATATATATATATATATATATATATATATATATATATGAAAAGAAAAAAGATAGAATACAACAAGATTAGAAAGGTAGTTAGATTTTTTTTTTTAAGAATAGAATTAGAATAGTGAGTGCTAAAGTTAGAGGGTCAAATAAAGATGGAAGAGATGTGTTTTAAGACGATTCTTTAAGATGGCTCAGGACTGCTGCTCGGATTGAGTTGGGCAGGTCATTCCACCAGGAGGGAACATTTAATTTAAAAGTCCGTAAAAGTGACTTTGTGCTTCTTTGGGATGACACAATCAAGCGACGTTCACTTGCAGAACGCAAGCTTCTAGAGGGCACATAAGTCTGAAGTAATTATTTTAGGTAAAGGGGTGAAGAGCCAGTGGTATTTTTGAAGGCAAACATCAATGCCTTGAATTTAATAATATCTAAGGTATTATTATCATGCAATATTTATTGTATGATCAGTATTTATTTGACAGTGCCTTTGTATTTGTGTACTGGTCTCATAAATGTTGTTGTATCGTATAGTCCTCTTATGATCTAGTACATTTTGTCTTATCTCCTATTACTTTGTTTAATTTTGTTTGTTTTGTTGCGAAGAACGTTGTTTGAGTTCACCGAGTACTGTACTGTACACACTGTTTATGGTTGAAATGATTTTTAAAATTACTTTGACAAAAGTACCATTTAGTATGACCCAAACAAAACCTTTATTTTCTATTTAAATAATTTGATGACCCTACTGCTGATTTAAAAAAAATACAATACCATTGCCGTCATTCTTGAATACTGAAAATAATAAATATAAAATTAATATTTTTATTATAAATTATCTCTTGTGTTCGGGTCAAAAGGATTTTTTTCCCCTGAAAATACTATTTAATTTTATTACACTGGACTGACACCTACTGACTTGGCTCACACATTATGTCTCATTTTCTGGAAAATGTTCATATTTCCTTTATGATTAATGGGGCATTCGAACAACATGACCAAAAAATAAATACAAAACCAGTCCTAAATGAAAGCAAACAAGTTGACAAAAAGATAGAATCCAATAATTGATGATAATGTAGCATAATGGGAGATTATTAAGCAATTTCTGTAGGCCAGACATTTTTTTGACCGGGAACACCACAAATGAAAAGTTCAAAATTTCAAAACAAATGTCCTGGTAAAACTTTAAAGAACACTATTATGATGTTAAATATTGATAAACTTATTCACAAAAAAACGTATAAATACAAAACCAGTATTAATTTAATAAAAACAAGTGAACAAAGAGATTGAGGTATTTGATGATAATATAGAATAACTAGCGATTTACTAAAACATTTTTGTAGACTGTTCATTTTTCAAAGCTACGTGGCATTAGTACATACATTCCACAGTACACTCCCAATACAGGTTAACAAGGTCACAGTGAAACCAAATTTATGCTGATGTCACATCTTGCCCTAAAGTGTGTGCAAAAACATTTGACTGTAGCTCCAACAGGACAGGTTTGGTGGGGGGAGTGTGATTTTCAGAGCAATTATACCCCCCCCCCCCCCCACTAATACAGGTTAAAAAGGTCACAGTGAAACCAAATTTATAAAATAAAATAGAACATGAACATGTCACATTAAGAGAGAGCCTCACATGGACAAGCAGAGAACCAGGCAGCCCACCAACAACTAATTGATTTCTCTTTTGCTCCTTCTCCAGCTTGAAGGGACAAATACCTTGTTAAATGTAACAGCAAAGCTACATTAAAAAATTAAGCAAAAGAAGAATGAACTCAGTTAACTCTTGCACGGTTTTGTGTGCTCACTACAAGCACTCTGCTGTGCCTCACAGTGTGAACGCAAAATAGAGTCAATTTTACATTTTATGGGACACATGCACAGAAAATAATGTCAAAATACTTGTGTTGACCAGTATCCCTGAAAAGAGTCGTTATGTATCACATGAACAGAGAGTCTTGAGAGCCTCAATTGTACAAAAAAAAGAGCAGCCTCTCAGTAAGTGCACATACACCTGAATGAGTTCTCTTTTGCACATGCATCTGCCTGCTACCCCACAGCTATTTACAGAAACTACTAAATAAACATGGGGTTTATCAGCCTTGCTGATTGTATTTGTCTAGTCTCAAAATGAGTATAAATTTGGTTTCTCTGTCAAGTCAAGTCACCTTTATTTATATAGCGCATTCAACAAAAAAAGATTGTGTCAAAGCAACTAAACAACATTAACTAGGAAAACGTTTGTGGAATTAACGCTAGGAAAGGCAGTTCATTGAATTCAGTGATGTCCTCTCTGTTCAGTTAAATGGTGTCTGTGCATTTATTTGCAATCAAGTCAATGATATCGCTGTAAATGAAGCGTCCCCAACTAAGCAAGCCAGAGGTGACAGCGGCAAGGAACCACAACTCCATCGGTGACAGAATGGAGAAAAAACCTTGGGAGAAACCAGGCTCAGTCGGGGGGCCAGTTCTCCTCTGACCAGACGAAACCAGTAGTTCAATTCCAGGCTGCAGCAAAGTCAGATTGTGCAGAAGAATCATCAGTATCAGGTGCAATATTAGTGCTGTGAAAAATCACACTCCCCCCATTAAACCTGTCCTGTTGAATCTACAGTCAAGTGTTTTTGCACAGTCTGTAGGGCAAGATTTGACATCAGCATAAATTTGGTTTCACTGTGACCTTTTTAACCTGTATTAGTGGGGGGGGGGGTATAATTTCCACAGGTGCAATATTAGTGCTGTGAAAAATCACACTCCCCCCACCAAACCTGTCCTGTTGAAGCTACAGTCAAATGTTTTTGCACACACAGTCTGTAGGGCAAGATGTGACATCAGCATAAATTTGGTTTCACTGTGACCTTTTTAACCTGTATTAGTGGGGGGAGTATAATTTCCACAGGTGCAATATTAGTGCTGTGAAAATCCCTCCCCACATTAAACCTGTCCTGTTGGAGCTACAGTCAAATGTTTTTTGCACACACAGTCTATAGGGCAAGATGCAAAGGCACGGTCAAATAATAAATACTGATCGTACAATAAATATTGCGTGATAATAATACCTTAGATATTATTAATACATATTTTACGAGAACTAAATTCTAACTAAATTCATCCTAGTTTAACAAACTAAAATGTGATTAAATATCAGTTTAAATGAAAAGCAGGTTTTATAGGAAGAGCATTGCGAGATGATAAAGTTGGCGCAGTTAATAATTTAAGTGTAAAACTTGCACTTTTACTTTGGAAATTGCGGTTTAATTCCGTTGACGACCTTCTCCAGTCGGCGTTTTTGCAACCGTTAGCTGTTTGTTAATCAGACAACGCTTCTATGTTCGTTCTTGGTGCCAACTGTGGAAAAAAACGATCAATAAAAGGCTTATAATAAACCGCTGAAGGTTTAACTGCAAGCGCTGCGTTCAAATGTGTGACGCGCGTGCTCGCGAAGGGGAGTGCGATTTGTCCGGGGAGTCAGATTTCGGTACAACACCGGTCGTACTCCTAGTTTCGTTGCGTAGCAGCAGTTAAGATACCAGAGCACTGTGCAGCATTTTCCTGTTCTAATCGGCGGACCATCGCAAGTACGGCTCGGGATTACTTTTCACAAGTAAGATTTAACATTACTACTATTGGTTGTAGTTTGTCCTTAAATCCAGATAATTGAGAAGGAGCAAGGATCTTTGATAGTACTGTACTGAAATCGTAGCTAGCTAACGTTAGTTAGACTATGTAACGTTACCTCCCTCAACTCAAGTGTTTCCCACATAACTTACTATTACTATTCAGATCAGAAAGAAGTTCGAAAAAGCACTTGTTAGATGCACGAAACTCACTTTTAGCGTTAGGTACCCAGATAGCACACGCACGTCGCGCAGACATCTGTGTGACGTCGTCGTTTTCATCTGGAAGACGTTTATATTAGGGCGTGTGCTCATATGGTTTACGTCGCCGAGACATCATTGCCAGCTGTTAGAACGACGTCTAGGCTATGTAAATAAGACGTAAATAATTTAGAACGTCGGCAATCCGCTCTTTTAAAGATGTTCAGCAGATGTTCATACATCTCCAAGACATCTGATTTATGTAGCCCAGACATCGTTTTAATATATAATTCCTTCCATTAACAAAATTAATTCCCATAAAATGCAGCCGCTTGTCACGCTGTACGAGAACTAACGCAACTTCAGCAGGCGTGTACCACGTTAAACACAGCAAACAAAACAATGTTTCATAGCAACGGCAAACCGCGCTAAAATCTAATGAGAAAACATAACACTTACAATCTGCTGTTCTCTTCTGTTGCTCGACTGCTTCTTCTAAAAATTACTTGCAAAGGTAAATATGTAGCCCAGGGCCGGCCCGAGGCATAAGCGAACTAAGCGGCTGCTAATCGTGCCCCCTAATCGTTTTTTTTTTTTTTTTTTTTTTTTTTTTTTACAATTAAATAACTTAAACAAGTGATATAAATTAATGAATATGAATGAATGAAGGAATAATTCAAGAAAATAAAAATTTGTCGACAACTGCTGCTGTGCCTGCGTTTGAGTCATGCGCATACACACTAGACACCTCGCGACGGCTGTCACGACAACTCGCGCAGGCGCGGGCGCACACGCGGAATTGCACGTCACTTGTCACGAATCTAGCCACCTGCCATGTCACAAAAAAGGACGTATCCCTCAGGTGCCGAAAAAAGAAAAAAGAAAAGGACCGAGGAGGAGAAAAAAGAGCGAGATAAAGGTATGTTTGCATGATTATTTACAGTATGTTTTGTGCAGCAGCAGCACAAATTGTGCTCACGTTACTTGAGGTAACGTTAGCAGCTAGCTAGTCATGACTCATGATATTTATAAGCCATCACCAGAGCTAAATCCCCGCCATCAACAGTGAAATGTTATTAATATACATTTATCTATCTAGGTAGCAGCTAGGTGTATATTTCACATTGATAGATATCTGTTTAAGTTGGAGAAAACACCGATGCCAGCTTAACCAGCTTGGCATGAGTGAATGTTCCAGCTTCATAGGCAATGCACGTGCGCTCTCTGCTCTAAGATCTTTGTGAGAGATGCGGTATTTATCTTTATGAAAAAAATATACCAAAACCATATTGGTGGGTGGGGAGGGAGACTTCAATTAATATGGTGGCGATTGATGTAACGTTAGCAGTGCTATCCTTATAATTATAGGCTGCAGTGTAGTAGATCACCATGTTAAGTTTTCACCATACTGCAATTATGCCTCATTTGGCAAATAGCATATGAAATGTTAGGTGTGTTGTGGAATTGCTTGTTGTGTAAGTAATGATGGCAAAATAAACTCATTCTGCTCGATCAACTATGCATTTATGAAATGCTATTTTTTCCCCAGGAACACTGTTGAAGTATTTTGGAGCACAACCAACCCTACCTGCCCCTAATGTTTCATCAAGTGTCAGAGCCTCCTCAGGTGATGATACAGCAGGTGAGGTTTTTCTTGATGGCAAATGGTTACATAGCCTGTTAAAGGACAATTACGGGGTAATTAACACATGGTTACTGAGTCGATCATTCCCTGGAATGCGTTTTCATGATAATCGAATGTAAAGATTTTTATCTCTAAAAACAGATGATCTTATAACGCTAGTATATGGGGTACAGAGTAAGTAAAAGTAAATCGCTAGTTAATACCACTAACAAAGCTCAAAATAGCCTCACACTAACACGGTAGCATAATGAGGGTCCCTACATGCAAACCGAAGTATTGAGAACTTTGTAAGTGTACAGACAGTTTAATAAGAAGATACTTTATAAAGACTTTAAACGATACTTTATACTTACTATGTGCCCCATATACTAGCGTTATAAGCTAATCTGTTTTTAGAGATAAAACTCTTTACATTTGACCATGTGTTAATTACCCCTAGGTTCATTTTTCACTGGAATTGTCCTTTAATATGACATGACACATTTAGCTTTTTTTTATTTATTTGTTTGTTTGTTTGTTTATTTTATCATTGCTGGTTCATCCACTGCAGAGTTACATGCGACTGAAAGCGAGGAGCAGTTACAAGCGACTGAAAGCGAGGAGCAGTTACAAGCGACTGAAAGCGAGGAGCAGTTACAAGCGACTGAAAGCGAGGAGCAGTTACAAGCGACTGAAAGCGAGGAGCAGTTACAAGCACTTACATTCACTGGTACATCGGTTTCAACTTCAGCCGGCATGACAGGTCAGTTAATCTAAAAGTTTTTGTTTTGTGTTGGCTTTACTATAAAATATTCTGTGTTATGTTATTTTATAATTCTATTTTTTTTTAATCTAATGTCCCTACAGGTCCTTCTACATCTGCAACCACTGCAATAGATTTCCCATCTACTCCCTCAACAAGCTCCAGCTATCAAGATCGGCTATCAACAGCTCCTCCAGTTGACCCAGTTGAATGGTCAGCATTCCTGTCAGACTCAGAAAGGACTGATCTGGTAAGAAGAGGGCCAGTGCCAATAAGTGACACCTTTACCTTCCCCAAGAAATCAGATGGACGAAGCTTTCACTACCACTACACATACAGACAGTTAGTTAATGGGGAAAAAATCAAGCGAAGCTGGCTGATTTATTCAAAAAAAAAAGATGCGGTTTACTGCTTCTGTTGCAAAATATTCTGAAGAAAGTCCACAAAACTATCAACAGAGGGACAGCGTGATTGGGTAAATGTAGGTGCTTTGCTGAAACAGCATGAGAATAGTCAAGATCATTGCAATAATATGGTGAAGTGGAAAGACTTTGCCCTCCGTCTTTCTAAGCAGAAGACTATTGATGCAACAGAAATGGCCCTTTTGGAGGCAGAAAGAAATCGTTGGAGAGATGTTCTCATCCGTTTGATTAGTATAATTCAGTCTTTGGCAGAGAGGAATCTTGCATTCAGGGGGTCTGTCGATACTTTGCACCAGGCCAACAATGGGAACTTCCTTAAAGAGGTGGAACTGATGGCAAAATTTGACCCGGTGTTAAAAGATCACATCAGACGAATTGATAGTGGAATGCAGCACAACACGTACCTGGGTAAGACTATCCAGAATGAGCTGATAGAGTGTGTCAGTGACAAAATAATTGAGGTAATGGTGGCAGAAATCAAGGACTGCAAATATTATTCAATTATTTTAGACTGTACACCTGATGTTAGTCACCATGAACAAATGTCTGTTGTGGTGCGCACAGTCACTCTGGGCAAAACACCAGAAATAAAAGAGCACTTTTTAGGATTTCTGATAGCTCCAGAATCCACTGGCCTGGGTTTGTCCAATCTAATCCTTAACAGGCTTGAGGAATTGAACATCCCTTTTCAGGATTGTCGGGGGCAGTCCTATGACAATGGGGCTAATATGAAGGGAAAAAACAAAGGTGTGCAGGCTAGGCTATTGGCTAAGAATCCAAGGGCTTTTTACGTGCCTTGCAGTTCTCATACACTAAATCTGACAGTTTCAGATGCGGCTAAAGCATCAATGGATGCTTCTTGTTTTTTTGGAAATGTGGAGAAGGTGTACAATTTGTTTGCTGGGTCCACTCAAAGGTGGGCCATCTTACGGAAGTTTGTTGACATCACCCTCAAGTCCTGGAGTGAGACACGCTGGGAAAGCCGGATAAAAAGTATTGAAGCTTTGCGCTACCAGTCAGAGAAGGTGAGGGAAGCCCTGCTAGAAGTGAGAAGTAAAGCGACTGACCCTGTAGTGGCTGTTGAAGCCAATTCCCTCGCAGAAGAGATAGGTTCATTTAGGTTTCAGATTTGTTGTGTTGTCTGGTGTGACATTTTGTCTAAAATTAACATCACGAGCAAGCTTCTACAATCAACCAACATGCAGCTTGATGTAGCGGTTAACCTTGTAAAAAAGAACAAAGGCGAACTGATCAGTTACCGAAAAACAGGCTTCTGTGATGCAGACATCTGCTAAAGAAATTTGTGAGCGGATGAACACAGAAGCAGTGCTGAAAGAGAAGCGATTGCGTTCTACAAAAAGGCACTTTGGCTATGAGGCTGCAGATGAGCCAATAGTGGATGCTATGAAGAGGCTGGAAGTGTCATTTTTTAATGCTGTAGTGGACTGTAGCATTCTGTCATTGGAGGATAGATTTAAGTCTCTGAGTGAGGTTAAAGAGAACTTTGGAGTGCTGCTCAATTTTAGGGAGCTAGATCGAAAGGTCCAGAGGGAGCAATGTGAGCTTCTTGGGGAAAAACTCTCTTGTGGAGAGGAGGCTGATATTGATGGTAGCGCACTGGCAGTAGAGATAGAGAGTCTTCCTGAACTTCCCCAAACTATGATGACTGCCTTTGAGCTTCTCACATACCTCTCACAAAATGAGATGTGTGAGCTTTACCCAAATCTTTGGGTAGCTCTCAGGATAGCCTGCACTCTGCCTGTGTCAGTTGCCTCAGCAGAGAGGAGCTTTTCCAAGCTCAAATTGATAAAAACATACTTGAGATCATCAATGGCCCAGGAAAGACTAAGTGGACTTGCAGTCATTAGTATTAATAACAAAGTTGGCCAAGCAATACCATACAATGATGTCATCAGTGACTTTGCCTCCAGAAAAGCAAGAAAGGAACGATTTTGAGGTCATTGTTGTACAGTTGTGAGGTGTCATTGTTGAACCCTTGCTGTTCTTATGTTTGCTTTCATTATTTAAGGATCTTTTTTTTTGTAACATTCTATTTTTTATTATATTGATGTCTATTTTGGTTTTATTTAAAAGATTGCACATTTAATGCACATTTGTAAATAGTTTATTTAATGTTTTGTGACAGATTGTATTGAGAAGTTTTAATAAAAGAGTGAAATATTTTAAGTATCGTTTTTTTTATTTATTTTGTATTATAACCTCACTGTATACGTTTATAATATTCGCTATAACATTATAGCGTGGCATTTGTGTCAATAATCTAGCACAGGTGACTCTGTGTGGTGGGAGGGGGGCCCCCAAATCAAATTCTGCTTAGGGCCCCCAAGAGGCTCGGGCCGGCACTGATGTAGCCTACTTTTACCTGGCTTTGGACATACTCTTCCTGCGTGAGTCTAGTCTACATTAAACCACGTGCTGCTGATGCTGCAATGCTGAGTGCGTGGAGAAGACGTGTTGACGAGTTGTGAGGAAACATATGTGCTTGAGGTATAAAACAAATATATTTTGAATACTAATTGTGACGTTTGTGATCGGTTATATCTTTAAAATTACGTTATGTTGATTGGGTTAGATATAATAATCAGCTAGTTATAGAAGTTGTTGTGCAGGTGAAGTAACCACGCTTTCTTGAACCTAGAATAAAACACGCATTTGCTGTCGTTTTTAGAAATACATTTATTATAGGCAATATATTTATAATTAATCATTTATATTCATTTTTAATTAATTATAAAAGGCCACATTAACAGAACGCTATATTATCATAGGCTATTCATAAAACAAAACAAAACACTCTATATTCCTACAATACACTAATAACATAAATTACACCCTCCCTGGGGCCAAGCGTAGGAAATCTTTGATGTATTTCTCTGCCTCTGCTTCCGTTGGTGACAACAGGACGGGATTCCTCATGGCTGAAGCTGCATTAAAAAAAAAGAAAAAAGACACTTTAATTTTTTTTTTATCCGAGTACATTGGTCAAAAGATATCAAACGTGCAGAGAGTTCATGCGTCAAGCTCTTCCTGAGTGAGTTTACGTAAAACTACTGAAGCTGCGTGGAGAATGCGTAAGGAAAGATTGGCTTATAAATCAAATTGTAAGGAAAGATTGGCTTATAAATCAAATATCAAATATATCAAATAAATCAAATATTTTTTATACTACCGGTAATTGCGTTTGTGATCGGTTATGTAATAACTTTGAAATTACGTAGGCCTAATGTTAAATTGAAAATCACCTGTTAGGTAGTGAGCACGTTGTTTCGTGCACGTTTCTGTGGTTGGTCAATACTTATTTAACTGAACGTTTAAACCTCATTTTAAGTTCTTAACAAACTATTATAATTGCTAACTATTTTTGAAAACGACACGTTGCTGTTAGTATTACCACATGTTTGATTATTACCTCATATGAACATGTTAGCAAGTACTTAACGTACCTGACTGGCTAACTTCCCGCCATCAAATCTAATGCATATCTGTACAACATTTGAACTTGCCTATTAAGAGTGAGCCGACGTTCGATGCCTTTATTCCCCGCTTGTCTCCTCTCCCGCACCAGTTCAGTTCCCTGGCGACGTTCGTGGTTCTCCACACGGTCTTCTTCATTGTTGGCCCGCCACTGATGGATAATCTCCTCACCTTTAACAGGTAAATTTTAAGTAATATTTGAGCATATAGATGTACCTCTTCTGTACTTTTCTTAGTATCCGTCAAAAGTTTGGAATAATTCTTATTTTGTAATGTTTTTGAAAGTCTGTTCATTAACTATAAGAACTGTTTTCTATTTTGAAAAGCAATTCCTGCTTTGCAAAGCTGAATTTTCAGCAGCACTTGATCCTTCAGAAATCATTATGCTGATTTGCTGCTCAATAAACCTTTCTGATTATTATCAATATTGAAAACAGTTGTGCTGCTTCATAGTTTTGTGGAAACTGTGAACTACCATTCAAAAGTTTAGGTAAGTAACCATTTTAATCAGCAATGTTAAAAAATGACAAACACATTTATTACATTTCAGAAGATTCACATTTCAAATAAATTGTTCATTTGAACTTTCATTTGAACTTTCTGTTCATTAAATAATGAACTGTTCATCAAATAATCCTAAAAACAGGATAACCGTTTCTTCAAATATATGAAGCAGCAAAAATTATTTTAACATTGATAATAACCATTATCAATAATTGAGCACCAATAATAATTGCTGTTAACCAATCAGAAAAACAGAATATTAGAATCTAATATAACACTGAAGACTGGAGTAATGATGCTGAAAATTTAGTTTTGATCAGAAAAAATACATTTGACATTGACAATATATTAAAATGGGAAGGTTTAATCATATTTAACTGTTACTGTTTTCACTGCATTTCTGAAATAAAGTGTAGCCTTGCTGAGCAGAAGAAACTTCTTTAATTATTATTATTTTTTTTTTTACAATCTTGATAATCTCAGACTTTTGACAAGCGTGTAAACATGCACAGTATTTCATTATTAGTTGTAGGTTGAAAATTCAGTTGATTCTTACCATTCTCTGCATAAACCCTCTGTCAACTAAACTTTGTTCCAGCCGGTCTAGCTCTTCAATAGATGCAAGTGGAAAGACGTCATCCTCTTCGTCATTCTGCATCTGTGGTAGAATGCGTCTCTTTCCCACTAGAGACTGGACAAGTGAAGTCAGGTGGTTGATCTTCATGTCCATTTTTTCTAGTGTTTCCAGAATTGCCCTTGCTGCAATACAGAAGATCATTTAAATCGATAAATGACTTGCATGGTACAATACTCAAGACTGGATTTTGGTAAGTAAAAACTTAAATGCTGATGATGATTTTCATAACAGCATAACACAATATATGTAAAAATATAATTTGTCGGAAACATACTCTCCTCTCTTCCTTGGTGGTTCCCTGAAGGTCTCAGGACAGAAAAGGTTTGCACTATTGATTGAACAGATAATGTAATTATATGTGTGTGTGTGTGTGTATATATATATATTGCTGTATGTGACAAATGTTTTGGCCTAAAAAATGTGACATCGCTTAGAGCACCTTTCATCTTTAAATTAAATACTGTGAGAATCATGTTCAATCTGATTTCAATTCCACAGCTGTTAAAGTATCTATTAAGAAGGTTGTTGGCAGTATTGTGTTCATTTTTCTACCAATGTTGTTTGTAAGAAATAAGTATTATAACCCACAGTAACTTTCCTTATAGAATGCTCTAACATATTTTTCATTTTCTTTTCTCTACCAAACAGCTTAGGAGAGAGTTCATCCTCAGATGCAGATCTACCTCTAGTCCACCTTCATTCCCACAACCACCTGGCCATTAATGTTTCATTAAATAATAAATATGCAATAAAATAATAAATATGCAGTCCATAGCCAGTGTCTGCCATGCACGATCTGTTCCTTGTTCATTGCAAATGTTTTAGATTGTTCTATTAAAGCTCATTATAATCTTTGAGAATGGTATTATGGTAGCTGCAACACTTCCTAGGGAAGGGATCTTTCGTGTAGGTGTTCTGGCAGAACTCGTCCAGCAGGAGTAAGTTGTGGGTCATATCCTCTATGGTCATATCGCTCCAAGATCCTCCAATCAGCACCAGCTCATCAGCAGAAGCCAGACTTTGAGACTATATTCACCTTTATGCTCTCAGCAGTTACTACATTACATTGTGTCCTTAATTTTTTAGATATATTTAAAGTTGAATCAATTCTCTGGAAAGTAAATGTCATTAAATATTAAATATATGAGGTAATATGAATCAAATTAACATTTGCATATTGTTTACTCTTAAGGCTTCTTCCTCATTTATCTACAAGGGTTTTCTTTACCATTGCCAGCTTTGCCTTGCTCATTGGGAGTTTGTAAGCATCATTATTTGGTACAAAATATGAAAATGGATTGGTGTGTTTAACTATTTCCATGCATGGCATAGTAAAAGAACCACCTGACACAAAGCCATGGATCATGGAATAAATTAAATTGTTACTCAAATTATCAAGCTTGTTATGCTACATTTTACATTCTAAGCAGCAGCAGCCAGGCATGGTTGTAGGGTCTAATTTATGCTTTCTGCAAAATACATTCAGATTTGTATCCAGTAAGGATAAAGTTGCCCTTAACAACTCATTGAAAGCATTATTTAAATAAATCCATGCGTGTAATGCTTGTATTTTATTATTCTGTACTGAAACAAAAAAAGTTAAGGTTCCCTCGTAAATATATGTAGTAAGACAAAATGGTGAAACTGCATTAGGCAGCGCAAACATGTTTTGTTTTCACATGTACTGGTAAGGGAAAAATGCAACAATGTTTTTAATGCTTGTCGAATTGTATGCTAATCAACGACGAATAATGAGCCATGTATGTATAATTATTTAAAAATATATATATTCCGTGTTTTGGATGCGAGTGGCACAATGCAAGCCAGAGACACCCGGCCGCGTCTGATCTGCTCGATCCGCGTGGCAGCATACAATTTAAACTATTTAAGATTAATCGTATAGAGGTAAGGAAGACGGCTCATTAATATTAAAAAACGGTCGTTCGAATGCGATGTTTACCAGACGCTACGATCTTTCAAAGACGTCTCCGCGATGTACGTGTGCTATCTGGGTAACGTTAAGTGCCTATACCAACACAATCCAATCTGAAGTTAATACATACATTGTTCGACAGAACTTAATAACTGTTATTTGTGTTTGCGCACGTGATATCAGGAAGTAATGTATATTAAGGTTGCTTTGTTCATATTTTCTCTGTTCTGTAAAGTGTATTTGAGTACGGTGTAAACGCTATATAAATATGTATTATTTGTATTCTTATTATAAGGTGCTGAGAGCTGCAGAGAGGTTGATCCGCCAGGCTTCAGCAATACAAGCTCCAAGGTGTCAAGTCACAGAAGAGAGTGTGTGTGTGTGTGTGAGATGGAGAGCGGGAGGGAGGGAGGGAGAAGAGAGAGTGTGAGTGTGAGTGTGAGATGGAGAGCGGGAGGGAGGGAGGGAGAAGAGAGAGTGTGAGTGTGAGTGTGAGATGGAGAGCGGGAGGGAGGGAGGGAGAAGAGAGAGTGTGAGTGTGAGAGTGTGAGTGTGAGTGTGTGTGTGTGTGAGTGAGTCACAAATTATAATTAATCGTCTCTTCAACTTATTAAAATATCTTATTTTACTGCAACTATCTGTTTCTGCTTCATCATATTTATAGTGTGTGATTTATAAATGTTCTACCTCACATATTTAGATTTTGGGCGTCTGGGTAGGGTTGCACCAGCCGTTCGTAAGTTCTACTTAAACTGGAACGTAAAGTCCAAACTAGAGGCTTAGTAACAACTAGCTAGTTTATAACTAACTCTGTACTTTATTCGGTTGCACCATTTATTCTTAAGGCAGAACGTAGCTAGTAGGTCGTAAGCTCTCCGTAAAGTAATGCGTTGTCGCATAGAATGACGTCTATTTTTCTTAACCCAATCACAAGCCTTCTAATAGGCAAATAGGAAATAGTCTGAACAGCGCGTAATTTGAAACTCATTCTTGACTGGCCTAAACTGAAAGTAAAAAAAAAAAGACATTAAAGCACACGTTATCGAACTCAAAACATTACACTTTGAAAATATCTATCCCACACATGGAGAAAAAGAAACCGGAAGAAATTCTTATTTTAATGGATACAAAGAAAACCGTCCTTGAAAGTAAATTAAACTCATCGGTCACAAACCGGAAAAAAGGTGAGATTTGGCAGGACATAACAAACAAAATAAATGCAACACACGTAGTTATTCATGTGGCGACACAAGGCTAGTGACACCCTGCGGATCACTCTACATACTGTAGATCTGTATGCAATCGCCGATTACATTTTGCATTGATCCAGTTGCAAAAAAACGTAAGGCGACACACACACAAATGTAGTTCTGGTTAGGTATTCAGTGAGATAGGATTAATTTAATGCGCTGACAGCTCATTGCACCTGGCAAACAAGTTACACTGAGTGGAGCTGGCGACCGGTCCAAGATGGCGGCTCCACGGCTCGTTCGTGCCAAAAGGCAGTAGCGTTCGATGGGGCGTCTACCTATATGATGTCTATGAAGTGAAACCGCACGTGTCTCAATACGGTTTGTTCCAGTCGAGGGTCAGTAGCGCGATATCGTGAACCTCGTTATTTAACGTAGAAATCTCAAGGTAATGTCAAAGTGCTTCTGGCTTGCTCGGTATTACTATTATAAAGTAACAAATAAAATGAGCGGAAAGAAAACAGAAGGGCCATGATCAGGTGGTCTCAAGTGATGGAGAAGCTCAGCTTGCCATTTCGCGGCGGACAGAAGTGATTTTAGAAAGTTTATTAGGCTACAGTTTCAAACGAATTACGTGCAACTCATAACTCGAAATGACGCTCAGATGTAACGTACGTTATGGTTTTAAATACTTGCCACCATGTGACCATCTCCTTTGTTTTCATGTTATAGGAATCTCCTTGTAAACCTGGGTTTATTTGCAGCGGGTGTTTGGGTGGCAAGAAACCTTTCAGACTTTGACTTGATGTCTCCTCAGCCATTCACGTAACGTTATTTCCCAATCCACAAAAAAAAATTTTAACAGGTGAAAAATCTTGAGAGCATTGTACACCCCTAAACAATAAATCCCAGCAATTGGATGGTTACAAATGTAAAGACTCTGTACATTCTGCGTTTTGTTGAAATAAAGCTCATGTTTAAACAGTTGCGTACAGCCTTTTATTTAATATACATATCAATATTGAAACTTTAAAAATAAATTAAAATGAAAAGATCCAGTAAAATTAGCCTTTTTAGAGCCCTTCATGGTGCCCATTTCTTTAAGAACAAACTCTGCTGCGTTTCCACGTTCTCTGCCTCCTATTTTGAAGAGAAAACTTTCATCCAGGTCTCTTTTTCTAACCTGAGGACACAATGATTCCCCATTTTAGAAGTTACCTTAAATAAGGATTTATTATTATTATTTTAAATAAGGATGAATACACTTCCACTGTGCAATAGATTGTATTGCCAAGACAAGGCAAAAAAGTTGAGCTGAAAATTACCTCGTTGATGCAGCCAGTATCAGGCCTCTGGAAGATTGGTTGTAGTTCTGGTTCAGATGGAGCCGGAAGGATTCAGGAGGAAATCCCAAACTTGTTTCGAGCTCCTTTACACGTACTTTATCAGGAAATGGTGCATGGTCCTGCACAACAAATCTGTTTCCACTGAGTGGAGTATGGAGAAAAAATAAAAAATCCGTTACCAAACCTAGGTAACTCTTAAATTAGAAGGTCCATAAAATGGAGATCTTCTAGCATATCATACCTTTTAACAGAGAGGAGCAAGAGATCATTGAAAAGGTGTATGTACACATCTTTGCAAGACACTGTAGAGCCTCTGTGACTGCCGCCAATCATTAGATGCTTGAAAGTTCCCTCTTGAATCAAATGACGCCCTCTGCTGATTAATGGAACGGACTGATTGAGAACAGAAAGAAAGTGGTTTTAAATATGACGGCAGAAAACACAAAAAGGGAATTACAGGAATAAGATTTTATACCTTAACACTTCCAAAGTCCATTAACTTGTCCAAACAAATAAGCAACTCGGTCCTCTTCATTAGTTCGACATTCCTGTCAGACTCTTCCACTATCTAGACATTTATATGCATTAATTTGTATGGTAACAATTAATACGTAATATTTATCAGCAAGTAATAAATTAGGATCCAATTCTGATATTATAAATGGAAGGCATTTATTATTTTGAAAGCAAAAGCATGATACAGCCTACCTTACGTACAGCTCCAATGGCTTCCATCAGATAAGGGACATTAGAACCAACACGTTCAGCTCGTTTGAGGATGTTCTGAGCAAAACATAAAATGTTCACATTCACTAAACGATGGCAACAGGATGTTCTCTGAAGAGTCTGCACATCTCTCTGGCTTGTGTAAATTAAAGCAGACCTCAAGTAAGAGCGTCATCCTGGTGATCCTCTGGAAGGGAAGAATCAGAAAAGACTTCAGGGTCTGTCTCTGGCATTGTGGATCTCCCTCTAGTTTCTTCAGGATCAGTGCAAATTTCTTATTTTCCTGCCTGGTGGGGGGAGCAAGACGGAATCAGAATGCTAGCATGTCATTTAATTATGTTCAATATGGAAGATGCATGAAAACAGAACAAACGTCAGTTGAGCGACAAGAGCCTCCTGGTACATCATGTTGGTAATATATGGCACGTAGACTTTTTGGAAACATTGCCGTTGATTCAAAACAATATCACCAACCCGGGACATTACCACATACTGCCTAAGATGGGACTCCATGTCCTGCAGAAATCTGAATTAACCAAAAAAAAATATATATATAATAATAAAGTTAAAGAATTTAAAAAAAAAAAAATTAATATTGAAATACAAATCATTTGAAATAACAGATTCCAGTTTAAAATGAATTTTCTTCTAGTGATGGCAAAGCTTAAAATGTTCCAACAGTGGTCATTTCGGTCTTCAGAATCTCATTCTAGTAATGAGGACTTGGTGTTCAAGAAACACTTAAAAGTTAAAAATTGTGAAAACCAAGATGCATTTTTTCAGGCTTCTTTGAGCATTTATTTGAAATAGAAATCTTTTGTAAAGTTACAAAATGTCTATACAGTCACTTTATCGGTTTAGTAAATGCTTGCTGAAACTTAACCAAGCATAACTTTTGAATTCATGTATACCATTCTACATGCCAACTTCTAGGTTGTATAAAATAAGATCTAGAAGTTAATAGCATATTCAAGTATCCATCCTTACCGTTCACTGACTCTGCAGACATCCTTTAGGTTGGAGAACAAAACACGGTGCTGCACACGGGGCAGGATCCCTTTGAGTTCTGCGGAGCACTGAAACACATTCAGTGCTACGATCAGACTCTTCTGATACGAGGCCTCGGACACAATCAGCTCAAACATGGCCTAGACCAAAAACAAAAAACAAGGGATAAGTATTGTGGAAAAACAGTAGACAGACCAGTGTCATAATTTGCATGCAAGACCTGTTGGTGTTCTGCAATACACACACCTCTTGAAGCTGGATCTCATGCACACTCAGAGAGTTCAGATGACGCTTTACTTGCGGTAGCTCCTGCCATAGAGGGTATGACTTGGCCTGTAGTCCTGGAGGGCTCAACACAGAGGATGGGCTTGACGCAGGGGGAGTTTTCAGACCAGAAATGCATATGGAGGACACAAATTCTGACAACCCAGTGTGCTGTACTCTGTGTAAATCATTCTTCATAGAACTCATCCAAAACTCCTGATATAAAGGGACCGCTAGGAAATCAAAGTTGAGATTTCAGATATCAGGCTTTTACGGCTGATGGAAGATGAAATTAATAATGTAAATGAGAGAAAAAAAAAAAAAAAAAAAAGACTACTTTTATACATCTCCCAACAATACGTCCTAGTAGTTTTAATGCTTAGTTTTGTTATCAAAAGCACTATGGTTTTAATTGTAGGGGGGAAAACATAAAATCCAATGCAATACAATGATACATTTTAACATTCCTTAAAAGCATGATATATGTCATACATTTAATTAAAAAAACAAAAAACCACATTGCTACTAGAACTACTAATCAAGTAAACCCAAGCTGCTTCAGTCCAGTAAGTCTTCATCTTAAAAGATCACGAACACACACATTTTATATATTTTTTTGTGTGCGTTTACTTTATAAAAAAAATCTTTAAAGCTCTTACAGCAAAAAGATGTGTTCCAAGACCTGAGGGGGTGGGTTTTTGGAATTATACTAAAAATAAAATGAAAAAATAAATAGAAGCAGCACATAATAGATGGTGTTCTTTTTTGTTGTTGCAAAGTTTGGATTATATTAATAATTTAGAGGCCTTAGAAAACAATACAAATATTACACAGCAGCCCTTAAAAGGCATCTTTTTTTCCCCCCAGTCTTCGAGGGATGAAATGTGACCAGACTACAGTATCTGGTTGACCGTTTGATAAGATTCATCTGTAAACTTACAATGGTTGATGTACTCCGATTCAAACTGGGCAACATACGTTTCTTGCGGAGAACTGACTTCCATTGCATCTTCCCTAAAACAAGGAAAATGGTTGAAAAGAAACTGCTTCATTTTCTGTGCAAAGGCTGATGAACATTAATAAATAGTTAACACTGGGTGCCTGAAATGTCTTTTTGTGAATCATAAACATTACCTTTTCACCTCACTCTCCTCACAGTGCATGTCAGAAGATTTCAGACTGGAGCTCTCCCAAGTGAAGAGGGATGGCACAGGCAGAGAAAAGCCCATTAAGTCCCATAATTGCAAGCTTGCAACTGATCCAAGAGCTTTAGTCAACCCTTCAATTGTGCTAACAAAAAGAGAAATCAAGATGAAATTCACACTATTTAAACCCTTTTTTAAAAGATGCATTACAAGTCTTGATCCTTACTGTGAGATAGGCGGTTAAAAGGAAGTAAAACAACAGGATAGGAACAGTTATGATACCAGGCCAAGTTAGAACATAGGAATAACGAACAAATGTAACATTTATCATTCATTTTATAACATACCAGTAAAGTCCACCAGACGCTTCACAGTCCTCTACATTTGTTTTAGAGGTGTGTTCATCCAGCCCGGGGCGATCAGTGTCACCAAATAATGCTTCTGTAAGATCTCTATCGGACCAGATCCCCTCATCCTCCATGACATGAGCCATACGAAAGCGGTAAACCTTCTCGTGGCTTACTTACTTTCAAGAGTTTTAATGTTAAATACTAAATTTGAATAAAAAAAAACTGATTATGAATTATTGCAGTCAACGTACTGCTTTTACACAGCAAGTCACCAGAGTCTAATTGATTCAGAAGAGCGTTCTCACCTGTCCAATTTCGCCCAACCAATTTTACTGCAATTGATTGGGCGTTGCTTTGACGATGATTACTTTATTATTGGCTGAACCTAATGTCTGTGTCTTATCACGTGTAACATTTTTTATTTGAAGAATGATGTCAGATAACAAAATCGTCATCACATTGCACACTGTTTAAATGATTCTTGTAAGATGTAAATGAAACAAAGTGTATTTAAATACTTCACGCTCTCGAAATTTCACTTTTAATTCGTTACGTTAGTTGCAGTTTCTGTATTAATAAGAACAAACGAAGAATGTGCATATAAATAAAACTTAATTATGTTTCATTTCCTTAATAATAAATAATTAAAATATGTATTAATATATGTATTTGGTTTTCAGTGTGAGATGCACCATATTATGAAAGATGAATGACATTGTTAATTTTAAGTAATTTAACTAGAGTAAATAGGCATTTTAGCATTATAAGATTTTCCAAAACTGACAAATCTATCCAGTTTATCAAATAATACAATTTAAAACATAGAAGGCATTGTGACATTGTCACATTTTTGCAGTCTACTATATACAATTAATACAAAAAAAAAAAACAGCTGCACATTTGAAATACAAGAATCTCTTTTTTTCCTTTTATTTGGTTTTAAACTGTATAGAAGATTGAACTGATATATATGATTCAGAGATTATAAAATAAAAATGACAAAATATCACAGACAGCTGGAAAGGGAACATCAGGACTTTACACCAAAATCAAGTGTTTAGACGAGGGACAACAAATAAGAGAATAAAACAACTTAGTGGTAGATGGTATCCCATCAACCGCACTGCAACACTTCTCATGGTACCATACTTGGCCTGGCTCTGCCTCGCTACCAGCCTCAACTACTGCATTTTGAGGGACAATCCAGACCCCAAAAAAGATGACTAAAGAGGCAAATAAAAATAAACAGTATTTTAACTAACACTGAATAGAGCACAAATGCAATCATGCTTTTTTTATTTTGCTTTTTGGTCATTTTGAAGTTACCTTTTAATTCTGAAGAATTATTATATATTTTATAAACGTTATGTAATATCAGAAAATGAACAATGCATCTTAATTATAAGAGAAGGAAAGGCAATAAAATGAAATTGTTCTAATGCATCCATGAATTATATAAACTTGTTCCATCAATTCACTTGAGTTCAGCATTTCACACAAATCACTTTATAGGCTCTTTAACATGTTTTGCTTGGTTCTTGACAATTTTTTATGAATAAAAATGTTTTCATGACTCTTGGTTTTTTGGAAGGAAATTTAGTTAAAACACCACACTTCTTTTTTTTTCCAAACACCAAGATCTCGTCATAAACCTTTGTGGCTGTGCAAGGGTGGTGGTTCGGCAAAGATTTTATCATCTAGCTATCTTCTTAAAATTCCCCAATGTGCATCAGCTTTATGTACTACAGCTGAACTGCACTTTCGGTTATTCCTTCATAAATTATATGAAAATTTACAAACATCAAATTATATAAATATAAAAAAGTCAGCATAACTCTTGTATGGGGCATGCACTGAGCCAATAAAAAGTTCACATTAATATATTAGGAATAAAACACCTGTGTATAACCCTCAATGAAAGTCTTTTTTTTTTATTATTGACCATTTGTAAATAATTCTTCAAAACACACCATCTAGGGAAAAAAAAAAACATGAACATGAAGGGCATAAACAAATATAGAAGCAAAAACCATAAAGAGTGTACATAATTCAGCATGGCATTTATCCAGTGAAATCAAAATGAGAGATACTGGACTGTTACATGGGAAATACAAAAAAATATTTTTATTATGGATTCAAGAGAAAGAATATGCAATAAAACCGAAGATTAACATTGTATAACAATATTTTTTCCAGAATTAGTCACATTTCTCCAACTTTAACACAGAATTCCAAATAAAACAATCAGTTTTACATCTTGGAAGTCTCGGTTCAACATGAAAGATCAACATGAAGAGAGCTGCAGCTGTGAGAATTTTTACATACATGCCTTAATCCTTTTATTTGAAAAAGTGCAAAGGGGAATAAATAAGATCTGTGCCAATATGATGATTATTTTTCAGCTTTTTCAGGGGTTCCATCTTCAGGTTTGGAGGAGAAGCGCTCCATTAGTGTCTTCCGCAATCCTTTTTTCTCTTCATCCGCGTTTCCTGCAAAACCAAGAAATTAGAAGTAAAAACGCTGTTTTTTACTTTCTATTGATTTAAAAATAATAATAATAATAATAATAATGATTTGTATCACTGTTTCCACAGGAAATGTTACTCAAGCATATTTAGAATCACTTCATGTCATGGTGTGAAACTCAAGATTGGAGTAATGGCTGCTATTCATCTCAAATTAGAAAAGTTATTTGAAATCACTATTACAGTTTAAAAGGAAAAAAAAACAAAAAACAAAGCAGCACCGGTGAGCATAAGAATTAAATCAACCAATTAATGTAGTTAAATTGAAAATGTCTAACAGCTGAGCTTAAGAAATCCTCACCTGTTGCCAAAAGTATTCGGCACTCCTCCACCGTTACACCTGTAAAACTTGTATCTTTTGCCCTCGGAAACTGAAAAACAAACATTATGATTCGGTCACGTTTATTTAAAGAGGCTTGGGTAAATTAAACCAACAAAATTATATATATATATATATATATATATATATATATATATATATATATATATATATATATAAACCCACACTAATAATAAAAACAAATGTGATGAAAGGTCTTTTGACAATAAATCCAGTATACGCACATACTGTAACAGTCTTGATCTACTCCAAAGTCCCTAAAGAATAAGATACGCATCTTTCAAAGACACTAAAATATAATATTCCTAAAGAACGTATGTTGAAATAAATCTAAAGATGTAAAAAAAAAAAAAAAATTCCAATAAACGCAGAAAGGTTTAGATCTAGAAACATAGAAAAGACGACGCACCTTTTCTTTGTACACTATATTGATGATGCGAGGCAGACTTTCATACATCTGATCACATTTCTCTGGATCTGAAATCTAAAGTGTAAAACACAAAGACAACATAGGCAAGGCAAGATATTTGAACAGCTTCTTAAATCATTTTGGCATAACATTAACGATATTAGACACTGAAGAGGAAATAAACCTTCAGAATCAGAAAGCGCTTTATTGCCATGAGTTTCGACTAGTCGTAATTCCAATTCAAGATATCTTTAAATATGATTTGCCTAGTCAAAATTCTAATTAGAGATATCTCAAATTGCAATTTGACTAGTAAAAATTCAATTAGAGATATCTTCAATTGAGTTTTGACTAGTCGTAATTCCAATTCAAGATATCTTTAAATATGATTTGCCTAGTCAAAATAAAATTTAAGATATCTTTAATTCAAAAATTTTAAAGATATCCAAAATACATTTGTAGATATCTGCAATTCATTTATCACTAGTCAAATTACAGTTGCAGATATCTTTTTTCTATCTAAATTTTATTTTGACTAGGCAAATCATATTTAAAGATATCTTGAATTGGAATTATGACTAGTCAAAACTCATTTAAAGATATCTGCAATTTAATTATGGATATCCCAATCAGATTTGTGACTAGGAGGAACTAGATTTAGAGATATCTGCATTTAGCTTTGTTACTAGGCGTAATTGCAATGTAGATATCTGGAATTAACAATTTGACTAGTCAAAATACGTTTATAGATATCTACAATGTGCATGCAAATACACCTTTGCTGAGCCCCACCTTAAACATTTTATTTAACCAATCCTAGCTTGGAAACTGTTGTCATCTGCAATTTTGTCAAAGAGTTGTATAATAAAAGTCCTGCGTCTTTGGGTGATTTTAAACTGTTTTATACAGAAGTAATTCAAAAGTATGGAAATAAAAATGTAGCTGGAGCATGTGTAAAAGTGGTAGGCTATAGAGAGAGGACTTAAATAGGCTTTAGGATAGGATGTGTGTGCTGTGGATTACATTTTGTTAGCCTTTATTTACAAATGAACACATGCATAAGCCTCATGTCAGCCGTTGCAACATTTGATATAATGTTAAAAGAATCAGTACTAAGTGCAAGCCCGATTTGTTGTCAGAAACTACTTACACTGTCGTCCACCAACATATGATATCAGTTAAGACTGATAAACGATGTTGGATTAAGGCCACTTGTAGTGTGGTTAAAAGCAGTGCTCGTTGGTAGGCTACATTAGACCCGTGTTCGTGTCCGTTTTTGGCCAAACATTTTTCTACTTTTTCAAAATCTCATATCGTATTTGAAAGGCATTTATTTTCAATAAAAATTAAGGAAATAATTAAAAAGTTGAAAATAAATATTGGTTAGGGTAGGTGTAGGCAGGGCTTTTTTTGTCCCAGTAAGGTGGCATCCATTAAAAATGTTTAGCTAATTAAAATGATCATTTACACTCACTACGCTATTATTGCGTACTGTTTTATAATGTACTACAATACTGAGATGCAGATAATTGCCACTATTTGAAATAAGTAGTATAAATAGCAGAAAATCTTGCTATTTTAACAGTGTAAATATAATCTACAGTTCTTTGCACTTAGTGTAAATATCATCTATCGCTAAGAAAATATGCAATTTACACCTAAATAGCCGCTGCCTAAAAGAATACATTGGCACTCATCACTGAAGACAGCAGAATATAGTCATCATGGATCTCTTGCTATAATACAATACAATACTCCCACCTTGTGGGCTATTTATGGAAGCTCGTTTCCACCACTAAATAAAGAAATTAATTAATAAAGAAAAAAGCTACTTTTTATCTCACAGTTATAAAATTTATATCTCTTATCGTCTATATATCACAATCCTGATTTTAAAAAAAAGTCAGAATGAATGGTAAGAAAATCTGCAAATTAGGCCTACCTTTCTTTAAAAAAATTAATAAAAAGCATTGTTTTTCATTGTCTAAATATATAATAGATAAATTCAGACGAGCAGTTTGTGATTTTCTGCCTTTATTGAACATTACACTGCATTTGGTCTATTTTTCAACATGATTCAATTAAAACGATGGAGACCTTTTACCACACAAGGCTGCATCCAGATATATTCATTAATCCATGAAGCACTTCATCCAGTAGCTTTTCTCTCCATGACAACAAAAGCAGACTTTTATTATGTTGTAAGCAGTTAGTAGAGTAGGCAGGGAGGAGCTGAGTAAATTTATTCTGATGTCACACAACAGCAATTCGACTAGGAGGAATTGCAATTCAGATATCTCAAACTATAATTGTTACTAGTCGAAATCTAATTAGAGATATCTCTAATTACATTTGTGGATGTATGACGCATCTATTGAAGATATCTATAAAGTATTTGAAGATATCTTAAATGGAGTTTTGACTAGTTGTAACCCATCAGTAGGACTTAACACCATAAAAAAAAACAAAGGAGGAAAAAGAAATATCTACCGGGTCTGAGCTCACCAAATACAAATAAATCACAACTTATATTAATATTTGGAGTCCCGGGTTCGGGGTCTCACACGTTGCATTAACACAACAAAATGTTTTTTTAATAATCTTAAATGTGTGTCTGCACTTGTTTAAATAGTTGCCTAGAGTACTAACTGGATAAAATAAAAAAAAATGTATATATACCGGTAAATAAAATAAAATATGGAAGAGAATCAATTAATGAATAATAATAAAATGAATGAAACAATAAGTTCACTGAACAGTAACTGTATTCAATGTAATCTTTTCTTTCACTTTCAATTCAATTCACACATCCCCTGAGAATACTTTTTCACCTTTTCAAATCCCCATTTGAGAACAAAATATATCATTCATAAATCAAAGAAAACAAAATAATAGAAATAAAATAAAAGGAATAAACAAATAATCAATCAGTTCGTGTGAATGTAATTGACTCAGTTCAGTTTGTGTGAATGTAATTGACTCAGTTCCGTTTGTGTGAATGAAGTTGACTCAGTTCCGTTTGTGTGAATGAAGTTGACTCAGTTCCGTTTGTGTGAATGAAGTTGACTCAGTTCAGTTTGTGTGAATGAAGTTGACTCAGTTCAGTTTGTGTGAATGAAGTTGACTCAGTTCAGTTTGTAGTTCAGTTTGTGTGAATGAAGTTGACTCAGTTCAGTTTGTGTGAATGAAGTTGACTCAGTTCAGTTTGTGTGAATGAAGTTGACTCAGTTCAGTTTGTGTGAATAAAGTTGACTCAGTTCAGTTTGTGTGAATAAAGTTGACTCAGTTCAGTTTGTGTGAATGAAGTTGACTCAGTTCAGTTTGTGTGAATGAAGTTGACTCAGTTCAGTTTGTGTGAATGAAGTTGACTCAGTTCAGTTTGTGTGAATGAAGTTGACTCAGTTCAGTTTGTGTGAATGAAGTTGACTCAGTTCAGTTTGTGTGAATGAAGTTGACTCAGTTCAGTTTGTGTGAATGAAGTTGACTCAGTTCAGTTTGTGTGAATGAAGTTGACTCAGTTCAGTTTGTGTGAATGAAGTTGACTCAGTTCAGTTTGTGTGAATGAAGTTGACTCAGTTCAGTTTGTGTGAATGAAGTTGACTCAGTTCAGTTTGTGTGAATGAAGTTGACTCAGTTCAGTTTGTGTGAATGAAGTTGACTCAGTTCAGTTTGTGTGAATGAAGTTGACTCAGTTCAGTTTGTGTGAATGAAGTTGACTCAGTTCAGTTTGTGTGAATGAAGTTGACTCAGTTCAGTTTGTGTGAATGAAGTTGACTCAGTTCAGTTTGTGTGAATGAAGTTGACTCAGTTCAGTTTGTGTGAATGAAGTTGACTCAGTTCAGTTTGTGTGAATGAAGTTGACTCAGTTCAGTTTGTGTGAATGAAGTTGACTCAGTTCAGTTTGTGTGAATGAAGTTGACTCAGTTCAGTTTGTGTGAATGAAGTTGACTCAGTTCAGTTTGTGTGAATGAAGTTGACTCAGTTCAGTTTGTGTGAATGAAGTTGACTCAGTTCAGTTTGTGTGAATGAAGTTGACTCAGTTCAGTTTGTGTGAATGAAGTTGACTCAGTTCAGTTTGTGTGAATGAAGTTGACTCAGTTCAGTTTGTGTGAATGAAGTTGACTCAGTTCAGTTTGTGTGAATGAAGTTGACTCAGTTCAGTTTGTGTGAATGAAGTTGACTCAGTTCAGTTTGTGTGAATGAAGTTGACTCAGTTCAGTTTGTGTGAATGAAGTTGACTCAGTTCAGTTTGTGTGAATGAAGTTGACTCAGTTCAGTTTGTGTGAATAAAGTTGACTCAGTTCAGTTTGTGTGAATAAAGTTGACTCAGTTCAGTTTGTGTGAATAAAGTTGACTCAGTTCAGTTTGTGTGAATAAAGTTGACTCAGTTCAGTTTGTGTGAATAAAGTTGACTCAGTTCAGTTTGTGTGAATAAAGTTGACTCAGTTCAGTTTGTGTGAATAAAGTTGACTCAGTTCAGTTTGTGTGAATAAAGTTGACTCAGTTCAGTTTGTGTGAATAAAGTTGACTCAGTTCAGTTTGTGTGAATAAAGTTGACTCAGTTCAGTTTGTGTGAATAAAGTTGACTCAGTTCAGTTTGTGTGAATAAAGTTGACTCAGTTCAGTTTGTGTGAATAAAGTTGACTCAGTTCAGTTTGTGTGAATAAAGTTGACTCAGTTCAGTTTGTGTGAATAAAGTTGACTCAGTTCAGTTTGTGTGAATAAAGTTGACTCAGTTCAGTTTGTGTGAATAAAGTTGACTCAGTTCAGTTTGTGTGAATAAAGTTGACTCAGTTCAGTTTGTGTGAATAAAGTTGACTCAGTTCAGTTTGTGTGAATAAAGTTGACTCAGTTCAGTTTGTGTGAATAAAGTTGACTCAGTTCAGTTTGTGTGAATGAATGCCTCCTACGATTCTTTGCAGGAATGAACGGTGAACAAATCTTTCTTTTTCCTCGTGAAGGCAGAGTCCCTGATGACGCAATTCCTCCACAGTGAAATCCAGCGCGGTTCTCCCGCACTGCGCGAATCCAACACAGTCACGGAGCGTTGAAACAATCCACACTGATGCAATAAAACAGTTCAGACATCCATTTAGGAAAATATTGACAACGATGGTTTAGATTAATGATAACCACACATGTGGCTCACAACTCTCTCTTCAATGAGCTGACGCATATGTGACGTCAGCACCCATCAATTTTTTAGTTATAACTTTTCAACTCAAAACACTATTCCCGTTACACAAATGTGCAAACAAGTTTTAACAAGCATACTTCTACAGCATAACATTTCACATGTGGTCTATGGCACACTTTACACTCGATTATGAACAGCATTAACCATCCACATTTTCTTATATGAACAAACACCAACTTAAACATTATTTATCAAAATATGAAACAATTTTGACTTACCTGATGCAATAAAACAGTTCAGACATCCATTTAGGAAAATATTGACAACGATGGTTTAGATTAATGATAACCACACATGTGGCTCACAACTCTCTCTTCAATGAGCTGACGCATATGTGACGTCAGCACCCATCGACGCAACGCATTTATTTTCCTCAACCAGTGAAAACAAAATAATAAATAAAATAAAATAATAAAAAAATATGTCTGAACATTTCATGCATCAGGCAAGAAAATTTAGAATCAAAACAAAAAAAAATTATACATAAAAAATACATCGGAACACAACCTCAATTAATTGGGTGGGTTACATCCTCCCCTGCTGAAACTCTGATGTCCTCATCAGATACTCAAGTTGGTACATGACCCACAAGGCTAAACAACAATTCGCTTTGAGTTTGTTGCACTCTCATTTGTTGTTGCATCATTTCAAGTACTTGGCTAAAATAATTAGGTTTTGGTTCTACATGTACACTCTGCATCACACATTGTGCTTTCCATACAAAATCTTTCAATTTACTTGGGGTCTTTTCTCTCTTTGGGACCTCCTTAACTCAACATGAGAATCAAGTTTCCCTTCAGCACTCAACTCATCGGGATGTACTGACACCTCATTAACATCATCCACTAAGGACGAAACATCTTGTTGGATTACAGTCTCATGGCCCTCTTCCACGTTGTCCTCAACAGATTCAATGCCTTGCCAATCCCCTTGGTGCATTTCAACTTCATGCTCATTCAACAAACTGTGAGACACAAAAGATTCAGAGACTTCTCGCAAGGCTCTCCCCGACTGAAACTCTGGGGCATAAGGATTCAGAGACAAATTGGGACCTTCAGTTTCCACAGTCTCATCACAACATTCAGCCTCCATGTCCCCTTCCAAATCACGTTTACGCCTCCTGCGTGTAACTGCTCCTTCGAGAGCCGGAGCCTCATCATTCTCATCAGGACTGGTAGGAAGAAACCCACATGGGAGTAAAAGATCTCTGTGCAGGACACGCTCAGGGCCTTCGCAATTCTCAGGTTGAATGACATACACTGGGATCTCTGCATTAGGCTGCTTTACCACCACATAGATGGTGGATTCCCAACGATCTGCGATCTTGTGCTTTCTTCGGATGTTAACATTTCTTACAAGAACACGATCGCCAACTTCTACTGTAGCAGCAGTCACTTTCTTATCCCATCTAGCCTTATTCATCAATTGCCTCTTTTCCGCATTTTGAACAGCCAATTGATAAGCGTACTTCAGCCTTCGTTTCAACTCGCTGACATAATTAGTATGAGTTTTGGAATTATGCCCCTTTGGGTTAATCCCGAAACAAAGGTCGATTGGGAGACGAGGTTGGCATCCGAACATCAAAAAGAAAGGAGTCTCACCAGTCGAATCATTCCTAGTACAATTGTACGCATGCACTACAGGACGGACATATTTTCTCCAATGTTCTTTCTTTTTATCACTCAGGGTTCCCAGTAAATCCAGTAGGGTTCAGTTAAATCTCTCTACTGGGTTTCCCCGCGGGTGATAAGGTGTAGTGCGTGACTTAACTCCAGCTAGTGTGCACAACTCCTTCACAAGCTCGGACTCAAAATTAGCCCCCTGATCACTATGTATTCTCTTAGGAAAACCAAAACTGCAAATCAGATTTTCCCACAACACCGAAGCCACCGTTTTGGCTGTTTGATCTTTAGTGGGAAATGCCCAAGAAAACTTAGTGAAAAAATCCGTAATGACTAATATGTTGCGGGTGTCATTTGAATCCGGCTCTAATGAAAGATAGTCAATACAGACTAATTCTAAGGGAGAATACGCTTTGATGTTCACTAGTTCTGCAGCTCTTTGTGCACGAGCCTTTCTCTTGACGCATCTCTCACATGTCCTGCACTTTCTCTCCACATATTCTGCCATTTTAGGCCAATAAAATCTGCCTCTTGCAAGCTCCAGAGTCCTCTCATACCCCATGTGCCCCGATTCATCATGAACTCCTTCAAGAGCTCTATCTCTGAAACTCGGGGGAACCACCAGCTGCCTGAATTGTTGTCCATACTGATCAGATACCACACGATACAGCACCCCATCCTCCAAGATTAGTCTGGTCCTTTCCCTCAGCATTAGACTCACTTCTCTAGATTCTCTGAACTTATCTGCATGAGTTAAAGTTTCCCCAGACACCACAATGTCAATTACTCTTCTGATGGCTATATCCTCTCTCTGTAACTTGGACCAATCGGTGGGAGTCATACTTGGTAAACTAGTTTGTCCAGGCCAGTGCTCAGGTTCTATCAAATCATCAGGAACCACATCCTCATTACAAAGAAGCATCTCGACAGCGGGATTTGGGATGACTCTGCCTTCCAGCAGGTCTCCCTCCTCACACGGCTGTACGACATGCGTCCTGCAACACACCGAATGTCGCAAACACACAGTTTTGATTGCTTGATGCTCAATGTTTTCAAACTCAGTTGCTGCACATACTGCCCTGCTTATCAAGTTTGCTACTCGTTCATCGATCTGTATGGCCTCCGCATCATCCACAAGTGGTTTTTGAGGACGACGTGACAGCCCGTCTGCATCGACATTAGTTTTGCCCGCTCTGTACTTAATATCAAAATCATACATAGACAGAGCCGCGAGCCACCTATGGCCAGCCGCATCCAATTTAGCCGTAGTGAGCACATACACTAATGGATTATTGTCGGTTAACACTGTAAACTTTGTGCCATACAAAAAATCGTGAAATTTTTCACACACAGCCCATTTAAGGGCTAAGTACTCTAGCTTGTGCACTGGATAGTTTTTCTCACTCTTAGAAAGACTGCGACTGGCATAGGCGATCACTCTTGTCTTTCCATCTTGAACTTGATATAAAGCAGCGCCCACGCCAGTGACGCTGGCGTCAGTGTGTAGAATGTACGGTAACTTCCAGTCCGCAAAACCTAGAACAGGCGCAGTTGTAAGCTTTTGAATGATAGTGTCAAAAGAAACTTGACACTCATCGTTCCATTTCCCAGCTAGGGATTGCGCTTTACTCCTAACACGGTAAGATGATATTGACCATCCTCTAGTAGAAAATTCACCCTGTAATAACCCATTCAGAGGCTTAACTATCTGGGAGTAGCTTTCAACAAATCGCCGGTAATACCCAGCAAAGCCTAGGAATGACCTCAGACCTCTAACAGTCTTTGGGATGGGCCATTCTGTTAGAGCAGAAATCTTGTCTGGGTCAGGGTGAATACCCTGAGCGGAAATAACATGCCCTAGATACTTCACAGAAGTCTGAAAGAACTTGCACTTAGAAGGTGCTAACTTCAGCCCAAAAGCGGAGATTCGTTGGAGTACCTTCATGAGCCTAGCCTCATGTTGTTCAAGTGTGTCAGAGAAAATGATCAAGTCATCAAGGAAAGCTATAACTTCCTGCAAATTCAAACCAGCCATGACTTTCTCCATGGTTTTCTGAAAAGTTGCTGGAGAATTCGTCAGCCCTTGTGGTAAACGCCGAAATTGCCAGTTCCCAAACGGCGTAGTGAACGCAGTTTTGGGACGATCACTCTCTTCCACCTCTAACTGGTAATATCCACTTTTTAAATCTAGCACCGTGAACCACTTTGAACCTGACAGCAATGTAAAGGTCTCCTCGATCCTGGGAGGGGGATATGCATCTCCCTTTGTCAGCTTATTTAATTTGCGGTAATCAACCACCATTCTCAAGTCACCGTTTTTCTTCCTCACCAGTACTACTGGTGAAGCGTATGGACTATTAGATTCTTCTATAATCTCACTAGCAAGCAAATCTAACAAGTGTTTTCTTAAATCCTCAAAATCAGCTGGAGAGACACGACGAGTACGCTCTTTGAAAGGAACATGCTCAATTAGCTCTATTCTATGTGCCACGCCTGACACTCGTCCCACATCTAGATCGTGCTGGGCAAATGCACTTGCTGCCTCACAATTTATTCTTTCAACTAAGCGAGCTTTGAGCTCCTCTGAAATGGGGGAGCCCTCAAAATTTAGAACCACAGGATCGGCTGCCTTTACCATGAGACTTGCTATCGGGAAAGTGGTATTTTGTGAAACGCTAGTGTAATCGAAAACAGGCACAGACTTTATCCAGTCTACCACTGAACACTCAGCAAGCACTCCCTTTGGCTGCAAGGTTACACTGTGGTCTGAAACATTTCGAATGACTACTTTGACTTTATTTCGAGCTCTAGCCTCAGCTTGTATCAACTTACATTCCACAACTAAACCACCTGGAATGTGGTGCATCAGTGGTTCGTCAATGATCATCGTCTTGCTCTGGCCACAATCTTTAGCTCGATACACCCCAGTCACTTCACACTTCTCCCCTTTACTGATCGTTACAGATTTCTTCCCCGACAGTCTAACTGGGGTGAGGCACTGTGCCTCTTTACAAGGTGTCGAAGTAGCGTCACAATTACGATAAGCAGCCATCCAGTTTGTGCTAATGGGCATTTGCAGTAGGCATTCTTTTCCCTGCAGCATATTACAATCTTGTACAAGCTGACGGAGAACATTTGTACCCACTAACAAGGGCAAACGAGCATTGTAGGTTTGATCTGGACATACCAGCGCTAGTACGGCAACCACTGCATCTGTCCCACAAGCAGACTTGGGAAATTGCACATCTATTTCAATGTATCCAAGATAAGGGACTAATTGCCCTGCAGCCCCCTCAACCCAGAGTAATTCTACCATGGGGGTAAGACCTCTACGCTGTAAATACTGCTTGTAGAAAGATTCAGCTACACAAGTCACCTGGGACCCAGTGTCAATTAGACAGCAACACTCAATTCCGTCAACCCAAACCTTACTTTCCCAAGGTTCTCCAACTAAGCCCCTAGGAACCTGGTTTATGTTTTCTATGGAACCTTTTACAACTCCAGCCTCTGTTCATTCCACAACAGAGGCTACTCCATGTTTAAATGAGCAGTGGGTGTTGTCACTTTATTTGGAAAACTCCTTTGCTCATGTCTCTGCACCAACTTTTTCTGCACCAAGGCGGCATTCACTGGATTAGTGCACTGTTGCAAATAATGAGAATCCTCCCCACAGCGATAACAAAACCCACTCATGGCCAGTGACTTAGCTTGAGTTTGAGGCACAGGGCGTGATTTCCCTTCTTTGCCCATTTTCTTGTTAGGCACAATTGACTGGTGTTGGTCATATGGCAGCTTCTTCACTGAAACTGGCTTCTGTGCCTTTGCTTTAGCCACCTCAGCTTCAAGCTCTTTAATGCGTTCTGACAATGCCCGATTGGCTTGTGCTTCCTCAGTGTTTGCTGCAAATCCCTGATCGGCAGTAATATGCACCTGGCTCTGCGCTCTTACAGGAGGCATGCATAAATGGAGATTCATACGTTTCTCTTTAAGCTGTTTCTCATGCTCAAAAGACCTCAGTTTGAAAAGCAAGCTGGAATAGCTCAAGTCAGGCTGTAAAGAATCTGATAGCAAATCTTTAAGACGCAACTGTGTTATCAGGACTTCATCCCAGCACCCTCTGATGAACTGCTTGAGAAGCAAAGTGTCAGAATGTTTGCCAACCACTCCTCTCTTTTCAACCACCTCCTGCATCAGGGAATGGAGTCGCCTCAAATAGTCAGAGGGCTTCTCACCTCGGTTTTGGTGCGTTTCAATAAACTGGATGTATAGCTCATCTCCACCAGTGACACTACCATAAGCTTTTTCTAGCTCCTGCACATACGTTTCTGGTGGCGCATTTGTACCTACTCCTAGGGCAACATTAAGAGCAGGGGGAAGGAGATTATCCAAAATATGCCTTCTCTTATGCCTCTCCATCAGAGAAGTGTCTGAGAGTAACTGCCTAGCATACAATTTCCACGTGATGAAATCAACTTCCCCATTATGCTTGGGGCAATGTCCGGAAAACATTCTTAACTTGGGGGGTGAGGGAACATGTCCCTGGTAATCGGAGTCATGTTTCACCACATGTTCCACCACTACACGCTGTACGTCCTGAGGTATAGTGAAAGTGATAGGAGTTTCATGCGCAGTTGCGTTCCTCTCCACAGGAGGTGAATCAGCTCGAATCGCAAAAGACACTTTTGGGACCGAGCTGGCGACTACAGTAGGCGTTGATACTGGCTTTACATTACCAAACTTTCTTGGAGCGGGGGTTGAAGTGGAAGGGCCCCTATCAGCACCATCAACTTTGTGTGCAAGCCTAGTCGCAACCTGCTGGCTTAGATCATTTACATTTACACAGTGAAGTTGTGCTAAACTCTCTATTTGCACCAACAGCTGATCAGCCATATTAGCCAAGATTTGACCTGAATATTCACTCTGTATTGATGTTGGAGAGCTAGAGTGAGGCTTCATATCTTCGATCTGTCTACCCTCTAGTGGCAAAACACCCCATAAATTTTGGCCATCTGCATTCAAATATTCTTCTTCGACGATTAAAGGGGTAGTAACCTCCTGAAATTCACAAAGAAGCTCTCCTGAGAATCTGTCACCTAACCACTCTATTTTCTTCACCTCATCAAGATGATCGAAACATCTCCTCACTTCCACGAGAGTAGTATTTGGATCTACTTTTGTAAGTATTACAGATCTTTCAGGATCAAAATTATACTGCTTGCACAAGTCCATTGTCAGAGAAAAGAAAGGAAAATAAAAAAAATTACAGAAAAAAAAATACTGTATAAAATATTCAGAACAGTTAGGACTAAAACACGATTTTGTCAAACAAGCGCAGCCCCACGTTGGAGGCCAAAATTTTTTTCTCTCTCTCTAGTCTTGGATGTAACCCATCAGTAGGACTTAACACCACAAAAAAAAATCAAAGGAGGAAAAAAAAATATCTACCGGGTCTGAGCTCACCAAATACAAATAAATCACAACTTATATTAATATTTGGAGTCCCGGGTTCGGGGTCTCACACGTTACATTAACACAACAAAACAATTTTTTTTTTTTTAATAATCTTAAATGTGTGTCTGCACTTGTTTAAATAGTTGCCTACAGTACTAACTGGATAAAATAAAAAAAATGTATATATACCGGTAAATAAAATAAAATATGGAAGAGAATCAATTAATGAATAATAATAAAATGAATGAAACAATAAGTTCACTGAACAGTAACTGTATTCAATGTAATCTTTTCTTTCACTTTCAATTCAATTCACACATCCCCTGAGAATACTTTTTCACCTTTTCAAATCCCCATTTGAGAACAAAATATATCATTCATAAATCAAAGAAAACAAAATAATAGAAATAAAATAAAAGGAATAAACAAATAATCAATCAGTTCGTGTGAATGTAATTGACTCAGTTCCGTTTGTGTGAATGAAGTTGACTCAGTTCAGTTTGTGTGAATGAAGTTGACTCAGTTCAGTTTGTGTGAATAAAGTTGACTCAGTTCAGTTTGTGTGAATAAAGTTGACTCAGTTCAGTTTGTGTGAATAAAGTTAACTCAGTTCAGTTTGTGTGAATGAATGCCTCCTACGATTCTTTGCAGGAATGAACGGTGAACAAATCTTTCTTTTTCCTCGTGAAGGCAGAGTCCCTGATGACGCAATTCCTCCACAGTGAAATCCAGCGCGGTTCTCCCGCACTGCGCGAATCCAACACAGTCACGGAGCGTTGAAACAATCCACACTGATGCAATAAAACAGTTCAGACATCCATTTAGGAAAATATTGACAACGATGGTTTAGATTAATGATAACCACACATGTGGCTCACAACTCTCTCTTCAATGAGCTGACGCATATGTGACGTCAGCACCCATCAATTTTTTAGTTATAACTTTTCAACTCAAAACACTATTCCCGTTACACAAATGTGCAAACAAGTTTTAACAAGCATACTTCTACAGCATAACATTTCACATGTGGTATATGGCACACTTTACACTCGATTACGAACAGCATTAACCATCCACATTTTCTTATATGAACAAACACCAACTTAAACATTATTTATCAAAATATGAAACAATTTTGACTTACCTGATGCAATAAAACAGTTCAGACATCCATTTAGGAAAATATTGACAACGATGGTTTAGATTAATGATAACCACACATGTGGCTCACAACTCTCTCTTCAATGAGCTGACGCATATGTGACGTCAGCACCCATCGACGCAACGCATTTATTTTCCTCAACCAGTGAAAACAAAATAATAAATAAAATAAAATAATAAAAAAATATGTCTGAACATTTCATGCATCAGGCAAGAAAATTTAGAATCAAAACAAAAAAAAATTATACATAAAAAATACATCGGAACACAACCTCAATTAATTGGGTGGGTTACATTGTCATAAAGTATTTAGAGATATCTCTAATTATCATTGTGACTAGTCGAATTATAATTATGACTATCCGAATTACAACTGTGACTATCCGATATTATATTTATGGATAGTCAAAAAAAGGTTTTAAATGCTTAAACGGCTTGCGATATAAAAACGTTCCTAAATCTCGGCCTTTCTTGGATTCGTCCTTTGGCCATTCCTCGCACAGCTTCAGAAATCGACGGTATCTGGTGGCAGGCATGTTTAAAGTCTGTTTCACGACTCACTGCATGCACTCACAGACAGCAAAAAGAAATGCACGGTCCTGAAAATCTGTAAGCCGTGAAGAGCCAAAGTGGTACGGCGTTTCAAAATTGATTCCTGATAAAGTGAAACCGCACGTGTCTCAATACGGTTTGTTCCAGTCGAGGGTCCGTAGCGCGATATCGTGAACCTCGTTATTTAACGTAGAAATCTCAAGGCAATGTCAAAGTGCATCTGGCTTGCTCGGTATTACTAATATAAAGTCACAAATAAAATGAGCGGGGAAAAAAACAGAAGGGCTCAAAAGTGATTTTAGAAAGTTTATTACAGTTTCAAACGAATTACGTGCAACTCATAACGTTACTCGAAATGACGCTCAGATGTAACGTACGTTATGGTTTTAAATATTTCCCACCATGTGACCATCTCCTTTGTTTTCATGTTATAGGAATCTCCTTGTAAACCTGGGTTTATTTGCAGCGGGTGTTTGGGTGGCAAGAAATCTTTCAGACTTTGACTTGATGTCTCCTCAGCCATTCACGTAACGTTATTTCCCAATCCACAAAAAAATATTTTAACAGGTGAAAAATCTTGAGAGCATTGTACACCCCTAAACAATAAATCCCAGCAATTGGATGGTTACAAATGTAAAGACTCTGTACATTCTGCGTTTTGTTGAAATAAAGCTCATGTTTAAACAGTTGTGTACAGCCTTTTATTTAATATACATATCAATATTGAAACTTTAAAAATAAATTAAAAATGAAAAGATCCAGTAAAATTAGCCTTTTTAGAGCACTTCATGGAGCCCATTTCTTTAAGAACAAACTCTGCTGCGTTTCCACGTTCTCTGCCTCCTATTTTGAAGAGAAACTTTCACCCAGGTCTCTTTTTCTAACCTGAGGACACAATGTTTCCCCATTTTAGAAGTTACCTTAAATAAGGATTTATTATTATTATTTTAAATAAGGATGAATACACTTCCACTGTGCAATAGATTGTATTGCCATGACAAGGCAAAAAGTTTAGCTGAAAGTTACCTCGTTGATGCAGCCAGTATCAGGCCTCTGGAAGATTGGTTGTAGTTCTGGTTCAGATGGAGCAGGAAGTATTCAGGAGGAAATCCCAAACTTGTTTCGAGCTCCTTTACACATACTTTATCAGGAAATGGTGCATGGTCCTACACAACAAATCTGTTTCCACTGAGTGGAGTATGGAGAAAAAATAAAAAATCCGTTACCAAACCTAGGTAACTCTTAAATTAGAGGGTCCATAAAATGGAGATCTTCTAGCATATCATACCTTTTAACAGAGAGGAGCAAGAGATCATTGAAAAGGTGTATGTACACATCTTTGCGAGACACTGTAGAGCAGGGGTCTCCAACCTTTTTGTGAGTGAGGGCTCCCTGAAGGGATAAAATAGTCTTGAGGGCTACTTGTTTGATATAGGCACACACACACACACAGTTTCAAGTTTTGAAAAATACAACAACAAACAGTAATATTGTTAAATATTATGACCATTGAATATATAATTACCGTATATACCCGAATATAAGACAAGTTTTTTTGTCCTAAAAATAGGTGTTTTTGTCCTAAAAAATGGGGGGTCGTCTTATATTCGCGATATAGACAAAATCACGGGGGGAAAGGGAGAAAGAACGGCATAAATATGAAATAGTGACTGAATGATATACTCAGGGCCGGCCCTGACCAATTTGCTGCCCTAGGCAAGATTTTACCTGGCGCCCCATGATTTCTAAAGGATCATGTGATAGACCGGATGTCACATGTGATACTGAAGAATGGAGTAATGACGCTGAAAATTCAGCTTTGCATCACAGAAATAAATGATAATTTAAAGTATAATAAATTGAAAACAAATTATTTTAAATTGTAATAATATATCACAATATTACATTTTTTTCTGTATTTTTGATCAAATAAATGCAGGCTTGATGAGCAGAAGAAACTTCTTTCAAAAACATTAAAAATAGTAATGTTTCCAAACTTTTGGCCTGTACTGTGTCCCCCCAAAACTGCACAACTGTAGAGTAAAACATTAATAAAAAAGTGATAATAAAAAATGCGTCTTAAAACTGACATGATTGTACAAAATCACAGTCTGGGGACTCAGAACTCAGAACAACTGCTAACATTAAGTTTAAGGTAAAAATAACTGCCATGAAATTATATTATCTTACTCCTATGCAATAAATTGTTCTTTCACTACATATCTTTACCTCTGTCTTTATCCTCTTCTCTTCTTTTTGGCACTGTATCTATCGCAGACTATGCTCATTTATAATGTGTCATGTAAATTCGGCCTTCCGTCACAATCAGGAAACTTTCACCGTGTCTAGAACTGGCGCGAGCTGCCAGGCCCGTTTCTACGAGCTGTGTGTTAACAAAAGCAGTGCTGTCTACATTGGACGCGGCGTCGGGCACGCTACACAACAAATTACCAACAACTGATCGTGCGCGCGCTCTGTTTCTGACGCACTTCAAGCACTCGATGGGCGGGGGAAGATTGAAGAGCCGGACTTTTTTTTTTTTTTTGCTTTATTTGGTAGTATTTCGAATTAATGGTTTTTAAATAGTAGCCTATTATTTAAAAAAATATGTAAAAAAAAAAAAAAAAAGAAAAGAAAAAAGAAAAGAAAAAATTCACTCGTTCACTCATTCTGGCGCCCCTATGGATGAGTGGCGCCCTTAGCATTTGCCTATACCTCCTATGCCGCGGGCCGGTGTTCTGTCGATTCATGCTACCCATCGAGATGTGCTACTTACTGGTTCTGCGCATGTGCAGACTCACAATTGTGTTCTGCGTTGCCACGCCCATAAATCTAGGCATCCAGACTTCGGTTGACGGACGGTGAGCATTGCGATATCTTTAATCCTTTTTTATAACATAATTGTACCTGTGAACGTGTAAATATTAGCATGTACACCTTCTTTTCAGCAAAAAAAAAAATGCATACGCGCCATAGACGGGTTTCTTGTAATACTAGATACACGCATTCAGGGGTCCTCTGAATGCAAACGGCGCGCTTTTCGGTGCCTCCCGCTTTTTGCACGTCAGTTTCAGGATGACTTGGGTCAGATTATAATTTCACAAAGTCATCTGAAGCCATTCCATAGCTTAATGTGAGATACAGAAGTCTATTTACATAATTAAATTAAAGTTTACGGAAACTCGTTTTCCCTCCTCTGCGGCTGTCAATCACTTTCCATTAAGTAACAGCGCGCGCGCCTAGTCCGTTTACTGCAGGATGCACGGTAAAACTCTCCAATACCATTTACATGCTTGCTTGATTTGCATAACATGATGTTATTTCCTGTATTTGTATTTTACGTTTGTTGCTGTTTTAAACGACTCGCTACCGTGTGTCTGTTAAATCACACATCACAAGGACTCGGCATCAAACGCACAATAACTGGAATTAAAAACTGTGAAGAAACAAATGATCAATAAACTGTTGGACAGATATACATTTGTGATTTGTGCGCTCGACATTTCTTCGCTTTGTGCCTTGAAGTTTTAAATGCGCACTTGTGCAGCGCAGCGCTGCACACTGTGACTCCATGTTGCTTTGAGCACATTATTCTGCATTTTTTACATGGTAAAATGCATTTTCTTTCTTACTCACAAATTAAACATTTGTAGAGTACCATGATTCATTTACTCAGAAAGAATGAAGTTGCCACAGTTACAAACTAAACCCACTGTTTCTAGGGAATGCAGATGATTACTGCGTGGTATGCTCCTTGCTTGAGAAAGATGCAGATCAGAGCATGATTGAAATGGTAAAGTATAATAAAATTGTGTATATATTGTACCTCGATGTGAAGTTTTATGTATCTAATGCTGCTTTTTATTTTTTTGTAGGTGCAGTGTGATTTGTGCAGTAGGTGGGCACATTTTGAATGTGCCAAATATGAAAAAGATAGTTGTGCTACATATATGTGCAAAAAGTGCCAGAGAGTGTGAATGTGAACAAAGTAGGTAGTACTTGACACATAATCAGAATGTCCTAACTTTAATGTTGTTTGAAATGGAACAAGGCTTTAAATGAATAAATAATAATTTACTGTTTTGCCAGATTCAGAGTACTTTTATAATTTTTGTTTCTAGGGCTAGCATAGTGTTCTGCTTCTGTAAAATAAACTGAATAAAGTATTCATACAGTGCATATGGAGTGAGTAGTTATTTGATAGGGCTAGTTGGTCAGAATATGCAACTCCTGACATCTTAAAGATGACAAAGTATCTGTCAACATGCTCTCCATATTCATACAGTGCATATGGAGTGAGTAGTGATGTAAAATAAAGTGAATTTGCACTGGGAGCATTATTTGATAGGGCGTGTTGGTCTATCAGAATATGCTACTCCTGACATCTTAAAGGTGCTATTACAGAATATGCAACTCCTGACATCTTAAAGATGACAAAGTATCTGTCAACATGCTCTCCATATTCATACAGTGCATATGGAGTGAGTAGTGATGTAAAATAAAGTGAATTTGCACTGGGAGCATTATTTGATAGGGCGTGTTGGTCTATCAGAATATGCTACTCCTGACATCTTAAAGGTGCTATTACAGAATATGCTACTCCTAACATCTTAAAGATGACAAAGTATCTGTCAACATGCTCTCCATATTCATACAGTGCATATGGAGTGAGTAGTGATGTAAAATAAAGTGAATTTGCACTGGGAGCATTATTTGATAGGGCGTGTTGGTCTATCAGAATATGCTACTCATAAAGTTCAGTTACCAAGGAAAGGTTTGCTTTGACAGGTCAAATATGAATATTTGATGATTTTTACTTTTCACGCCATTTAAAAAAAAACAGTACAGTGCCGTATGTAGTAGGTACTCATAACTTTGAATTTTATAATTGTACATTTACAATTATGTCATTTTTACTTGTATATAATTTTTACTTATTATATCAAGGGTAGAATGAATCGACATTCTCTGTGATCGATTCGCGCTTCGGGTAGCATTTTTCGACAAGGCAGCAAAAATCGACAGACTCTGCTATCGATTCGAGCTACGGTAGCATTTTTCGACAAGGCAGCACAAATCGACAGAACATATCTGTGTTTAACTAAATTAAAACGCTGCTCCTCTGCCGCGCGATACGCAGAGAGAACAAGAGAGGTGCGCGCACGAGACGCAGAGCGAGCGAGAGACAGAGAGGTGCACGCGCGCGAGACGAAGAGCGAGCGAGCGAGCGAGAGAAAGAGAGAGAGAGAGAGGTGCGCGCACGAGATGCAGAGAGAGAGAGAGAGACGTGCAGATTCTAAATATTTTAAATTATTGAATTATTTTATTATGTTTTAATGGTATATGAAATGTCACCAATAGTTATTTTCTCATTTTATAACATTATCATAAAAAAAATGAAAGATTACAATTCAGGCTATTTATAGAACGTGCTCGGCGGGCGACTCAGAGACTCCACGCGGGCTACCAGGTGCCCGCGGGCACCATGTTGGAGACCACTGCTGTAGAGCCTCTGTGACTGCCGCCAATCATTAGATGCTTGAAAGTTCCCTCTTGAATCAAATGACGCCCTCTGCTGATTAATGGAACGGACTGATTGAGAACAGAAAGAAAGTGGTTTTAAATATGACGGCAGAAAACACAAAAAGGGAATTACAGGAATAAGATTTTATACCTTAACACTTCCAAAGTCCATTAACTTGTCCAAACAAACAAGCAACTCGGTCCTCTTCATTAGTTCGACATTCCTGTCACATTCTTCCACTATCTAGACATTTATATGCATTAATTTGTATGGTAACAATTAATACGTAATATATATCAGCAAGTAATAAATTAGGATCCAATTCTGATATTATAAATGGAAGGCATTTATTATTTTGAAAGCAAAAGCATGATACAGCCTACCTTACGTACAGCTCCAATGGCTTCCATCAGATAAGGGACATTAGAACCAACACGTTCAGCTCGTTTGAGGATGTTCTGAGCAAAACATAAAATGTTCACATTCACTAAACGATGGCAACAGGATGTTCTCTGAAGAGTCTGCACATCTCTCTGGCTTGTGTAAATTAAAGCAGACCTCAAGTAAGAGCGTCATCCTGGTGATCCTCTGGAAGGGAAGAATCAGAAAAGACTTCAGGGTCTGTCTCTGGCATTGTGGATCTCCCTCTAGTTTCTTCAGGATCAGTGCAAATTTCTTATTTTCAAGACGGAATCAGAATGCTAGCATGTCATTTAATTATGTTCAATATGGAAGATGCATGAAAACAGAACAAACGTCAGTTGAGCGACAAGAGCCTCCTGGTACATCATGTTGGTAATATATGGCACGTAGACTTTTTGGAAACATTGCCGTTGATTCAAAACAATATCACCAACCTGGGACATTACCACATACTGCCCAAGATGGGACTCCATGTCCTGCAGAAATCTGAATTAACAAAAAAAAATATATATATATAATAATAATAATAATAATAATAATAATATAGTTATCAAGACTTAAAAAAAAAAAAAGTAATATTGAAATACAAATCATTTGAAATAACAGATTCCAGTTTAAAATGAATTTTTTTCTAGTGATGGCAAAGCTTAAAATGTTCCAACAGTGGTCATTTCGGTCTTCAGAATCTCATTCTAGTAATGAGGACTTGGTGTTCAAGAAACACTTATCAAGGTTAAAAATTGTGAAAACCAAGATGCCTTTTTTCAGGCTTCTTTGAGCATTTATTTGAAATAGAAATCTTTTGTAAAGTTACAAAATGTCTATACAGTCACTTTATCGGTTTAGTAAATGCTTGCTGAAACTTAACCAAGCATAACTTTTGAATTCATGTATACCATTCTACATGCTAACTTCTATGTTGTATAAAATAAGATCTAGAAGTTAATAGCATATTCAAGTATCCATCCTTACCGTTCACTGACTCTGCAGACATCCTTTAGGTTGGAGAACAGAACATGGTGCTGCACACGGGGCAGGATCCCTTTGAGTTCTGCGGAGCACTGAAACACATTCAGTGCTACGATCAGACTCTTCTGATACGAGGCCTCGGACACAATCAGCTCAAACATGGCCTTGACCAAAAACAAAAACAAGGGATAAGTATTGTGGAAAAACAGTAGACAGACCAGTGTCATAATTTGCATGCAAGACCTGTTGGTGTTCTGCAATACACACACCTCTTGAAGCTGGATCTCATGCACACTCAGAGAGTTCAGATGACGCTTTACTTGCGGTAGCTCCTGCCATAGAGGGTATGACTTGGCCTGTAGTCCTGGAGGGCTCAACACAGAGGATGGGCTTGACGCAGGGGGAGTTTTCAGACCAGAAATGCATATGGAGGACACAAATTCTGACAACCCAGTGTGCTGTACTCTGTGTAAATCATTCTTCATAGAACTCCTGATATAAAGGGACTGCTAGGAAATCAAAGTTGAGATTTCAGATATCAGGCTTTTACGGCTGATGGAAGATGAAATTAATAATGTAAATGAGAGGGAAAAAAAAAAAAAAAGGCAGACTACTTTTATACATCTCCCAACAATACGTCCTAGTAGTTTTAATGCTTAGTTTTGTTATCAAAAGCACTATGGTTTTAATTGTAGGGGGGAAAACATAAAATCCAATGCAATACAATGATACATTTTAACATTCCTTAAAAGCATGATATATGTCATACATTTAATAAAAAATTAAATAAAAGAACCATGCTACTAGAACTACTAATCAAGTAAACCGAAGCTGCTTCAGTCCAGTAAGTCTTCATCTTAAAAGATCACGAACACACACATTTTATATATTTTTTTGTGTGCGTTTACTTTATAAAAAAAATCTTTAAAGCTCTTACAGCAAAAAGATGTGTTCCAAGACCTGAGGGGGTGAGTTTTTGGAATTATACTAAAAATAAATTTTTAATGAAAAAATAAATAGAAGCAGCACATAATAGATGGTGTTCTTTTTTTTGTGCAAAGTTTGGATTATATTAATAATTTAGAGGCCTTAGAAAACAATACAAAAATGACACAGCAGCCCTTAAAAGGCATCTTTCCCCCCACCCCAGTCTTCGAGGGATGAAATGTGACCAGACTACAGTATCTGGTTGACCGTTTGATAAGATTCATCTGTAAACTTACAATGGTTGATGTACTCCGATTCAAACTGGGCAACATACGTTTCTTGCGGAGAACTGACTTCCATTGCATCTTCCCTAAAACAAGGAAAATGGTTGAAAAGAAACTGCTTCATTTTCTGTGCAAAGGCTGATGAACATTAATAAATAGTTAACACTGGGTGCCTGAAATGTCTTTTTGTGAATCATAAACATTACCTTTTCACCTCACTCTCCTCACAGTGCATGTCAGAAGATTTCAGACTGGAGCTCTCCCGAGTGAAGAGGGATGGCACAGGCAGAGAAAAGCCCATTAAGTTCCATAATTGCAAGCTTGCAACTGATCCAAGAGCTTTAGTCAACCCTTCAATTGTGCTAACAAAAAGAGAAATCAAGATGAAATTCAACACACTATTTAAACCCTTTTTTAAAAGATGCATTACAAGTCTTGATCCTTACTGTGAGATAGGCGGTTAAAAGGAAGTAAAACAACAGGATAGGAACAGTTATGATACCAGGCCAAGTTAGAACATAGGAATAACGAACAAATGTATCATTTATCATTCATTTTATCATCATTCATTTTATAACATACCAGTAAAGTCCACCAGACGCTTCACAGTCCTCAAGATTTTTTTTTTACAGTTTTAGAGGTGTGTTCATCCAGCCCGGGGCGATCAGTGTCACCAAATAATAGTGATGTGCGGATCGATACTAAAATATCGATATCTCCGATACCAGCTTTGTATGTTCTAGAATCGATTATCTTATCAAAATATCGATATTTCAGTAATTTGGAGCAAATATGTAGTTTATTGGAAATAGAAAGACAGCGGAAAGTAACCACAATTACCCTCGTTTATCTGAATAATGCCATCTTAGTCGGAACTACTTGTTCTTCCGCCTGCCAAGTCATGAGCGTAATATGGCACTGTACAACTGGCTCAGAGCCGTTAACGGCTCTGAACTGGCTGCAGTGCAGAGCACGCGTCGCTAGCAGCCACTCACACTCAGTCCGCTGTGGCACATGTTGTTGTTCAGTCACGAGTCACGCTGTGTCAGCCCGGCGGATTGGATATGGCTGAACGCAAGCGAAGTTACGTGTGGAGCTACTTCACTTCCATAAACTCAAACGATGCGGTTTGTGACACGTGTAACAAAACAGTGAGGTACTGTGGTAATACCACAAACCTAATCAAACATCTACATATTAATCACAGGACAGAATATGACGACGTCATGACGAGGCGGTCAGAGGAGGAGGAAAGGAGAGGTACAGGTGCTGCTAGGGCGAGACAGACATCGCTTTCAGAGTCCTTTGGTGCAGCAGGCAGGCCCTATCCAGGTACAGACTAGGGAGAAAATGAGGCGATGTGGCTGTATTTTGGGGGCTTGGGTTTTAGTGACAATGATAAAACAACGGCAGTTCCCTGAATTCTTAAAACAAATTTGTTTTAGAACTTTGGTTATACATACAGTTTCTATTTTATAAAAAAAATGCTGTGACTCAAATTGAAATGGCTAGTACAATACATAATTAGAGAAGTACCATAATAACTTCATAATTGTCAGAACCCACATTTTGAAATTTCTATTTAACCATCAGTCAAAACAAATGAGACGAAGAATAATACAACTGAGTATTATTCTACTGATACAATATTATCTGTCTTCTTACCTATCAAATACTTTTCCTGGCAAACGTACTGTAAAGTCCAATGCAGCCTTGTCAATGTAATTTAAATGATCTACTCTGCAGATAACCTTTCCTAACTAAATCTGGGCCGGCTGAATTGATGTGCGATTATCTCAGGGACACATTTTACTAAAATAAAGTAAAGAAATAAGTAAAGAAATAATTAAATGACCAAAATGTCTGCAATAGTTCAGCTTGGAGTAAAATGTGAATCTTTTCAAAGGCAGGCGAGGTTGTGAGCAAAAAAAGGAGCAGACTCAAAGGAAAAACTGTTAATATGTTGTTGTTCCTAAACAAAAACCTGTGAATGAGAGAAATTTTGAGGGAAGGTTAAAAATCTTCAAGGGGACCGGATTAACATGTCACTAAACCATAAAGTGTGAATGTTTATTGTTTTATGTTAAGATGTTCAAGCAGGCGTTTTAAGATATACATGCTGCTCAGATGCTGTCAATAAATATGTAAGTTGGCTCTTTTTTTGAATGATAATTCTTCATCAATAAACAAGAAGAACCCATAATATGTCTCGTATTCAGTATGAAGTGACACTTTTGAGTACACTAACGTTACTTGTTACTTTAATTTCCCAAACAGTAATTTTTGGGCAAAGTATCGGTATCGGATCGGTATCGCCGATACTCGCCTTGATTTTACTTGGTATTGGATCGGATAGGAAACCAGTGGTATCGCACATCACTACCAAATAATGCTTCTGTAAGATCTCTATCGGACCAGATCCCCTCATCCTCCATGACATGAGCCATACGAAAGCGGTAAACCTTCTCGTGGCTTACTAACTTTCAAGAGTTTTAATGTTAAATACTGAATTTGAATAAAAAAAAAACTGATTATGAATTATTGCAGTCAATGTACTGCTTTTACACAGCAAGTCACCAGAGTCTAATTGATTCAGAAGAGCGTTCTCACCTGTCCAATTTCGCCCAACCAATTTTACTGCAATTGATTGGGCGTTGCTTTGACGATGATTATTATTGGCTGAACCTAATGTCTGTGTCTTATCACGTGTAACATTTTTTATTTGAAGAATGATGTCAGATAACAAAATCGTCATCAGATTGCACACTGTTTAAATGATTCTTGTAAGATGTAAATGAAACAAAGTGTATTTAAATACGTTTTACAAAATACAACTTCACGCTCTCGAAATTTCACTTTTAATTCGTTACGTTAGTTGCAGTTTCTGTATTAATAAGAACAAACAAAGAATGTGCATATAAATAAAACTTAATTATGTTTCATTTCCTTAATAATACATAACTAAAATATTAATATATGTATTTGGTTTTCAGTGAGATGCACCATATTATTATGAAAGATGAATGACATTGTTAATTTTAAGTAATTTAACTAGAGTAAATAGGCATTTTAGCATTATAAGATTTTCCAAAACTGACAAATCTGTCCAGTTTATCAAATAATACAAATTAAAACATAGAAGGCATTGTGCTTATGCGCTTGTCACATTTTTGCAGTCTACTATATACAATACAAAAAAAAAAAACAGCTGCACATTTGAAATACAAGAATCTCTTTTTTCCTTTTATTTGGTTTTAAACTGTATACAAGATTGAACTGATATATATGATTCAGAGATTACAAAATAAAAATGACAAAAGATCACAGACAGCTGGAAAGGGAACATCAGGACTTTACACCAAAATCAAGTGTTTAGACGAGGGACAACAAATAAGAGAATAAAACAACTTGGTGGTAGATGGCCAAAACAAAAAAACTTCCTGTAGATTACTTTGTCAGCACCAGCTTTTTCCTGTCCATTTTATTTAAATCAAAAACACAATGTAAAACACTACATTCACACCCACAACATCATGAATCTGATCAAAAGAGATACTACTGACAATAAAAGTATGTTATAACTTCCCCTTTAGATTTGTTTTATATCATTACCAAGAGGCTTACAATATTGTTCAAGGATGGGCTATGAACGCATAGGTAATGGTAAGTCTATTCTTTAATAATTTCCTAAGGCAACCTATTGAAAACATGTCAAGTTATACAGGATTGGCAACTATGAAATAAAATAAAGGGAAAATGACCTCAGCTCGAACATTATTGCCAATTCAAATAGGAAAGGGGACTCTGAAATGGGTGCTTTACCAGTTTACTTTCTGCTCCTATAACCACATTTCTACAAAATAAATTTAGTTTGATGCTTCAGAAGTTTCTATTTAGGATCAATAAACATCAGGCATGTAAATCAGTTTTAAGATGTAAAACCATGCAGTTGTTTTAAGATTGGAAACAGGTACTGAGCCCCACCACCTGTAATTATTCAAAATCCTGTAAAATGTTTGACAGTTTATCAATTTTTTTTCAAACCAAACCATAAAATCAACAATCTATTACGAACTATTGAGGCAAAATGAAAAACTTTTTTTTTAAATGTCTGCACAGACATCATTGTTCTGTTGAAAGGGAAATATGGCCAGCTTCTCACAAATCTATTTTTAAACATTTTGTATGTTGGCAAAGAAGAAGAGCCAGAAGAAGATCAAGTACAAAACCACAAGGACTGCTAAAGGAAAACCATATGATAAAAAAGGCTCATATTTTAACTGATGCCACAACTAAGAGTTGATTCTGAGTCTATGAGGGCACAGTGATCTTTCTTGCAAGCAGCACCAATAAGGCAAGCTCCACGCTGCCTTGAGCCTGTTCCAATGCCTCAGCAGCCTCAAGGGCTGAAAACCCTGATGCCTGGATCCTCTGAATGTGCCCTAGTGGAAACTGTCCCATTGAGAGCTGTGGTGCAGGTTGGATGGAGTCTCCAAGGAAAAGAGGATCTGTCTTGGTGGTTTGAGTTTGAGGAGATGCAACAGGCTCTGGGCTGGAGTTGGCTGATGAGCCAGCTGCTACAGAAAGCGGGTGCTGCTGAAACAGATCAGCAGAGATGTCAATGCCTGAGGTGTTTTTGTCCACAATGTCCTGCCCTTGCTGACCCTCTGGGAGCTCAAGATCTCCCTGGGAAGAAGTCACTGTCCCAGAACCTTCTTCAACAAAAAAGCCCCGATTTTCTTCAGTCACATAAGGGCACTCGGTCATTTGTTCCACGATGGGATTTACCTGTCGAGAAGGTTGGTTCTCTGTGTGCCCTGGATTGCTTGGTGTTGGTACATCTGGAATATCCCTCACTGATTGAGAACTCAGGTCAGCTTTGGCATCACTTTCTTCCATGTCATTAACTGTGGCAGTATTAGAGGATGCGTCAATAGTTGGGTTCAGAGTGACATGGTTTGTTGCAGCAGGATCCTGGTCCACCTCAACAACATCTTGTCTTGGTGTAGTATCATTAGTATTAGATAGAGGAATCCTTCCAGAAACTGTTGGACAACTGTTAGACATCAGAAGTTTATGGAGCTCCTTGAGGGCTTGAGCCAAGGAAGGGGTGTTCTCTGCCTCTTGCTGTTCTCTTTCACAGGGTATTACAGTCACAGAGTCTGAATGGACAGAAGAAATGGCTGGTTCAGCATGACAGGGATCAATGTTTAAATCTGAAACAGGCATGAGTTGTGGTTGAACCCCTGAAACATCCTCCATCATACTACCTTGGTCTCTCTGGGACTGATCAGAAAAGTCATGGCCAGGTTCTGGTTTTGCATTGGAAGAAACGTCCATGTCCACTTCCTGATCCAGCGTGAGAGTCTGAGACCGTGGGTTAAAAAGAATAGAGGGTGATTCTGCTGCTGCAGTCCCAGAGGAAGTGATATTCTTCCCCAACTCCACATCTATAGGACTCCCGGAATCTCCTGAAACAATGTTGCCTCTCACTTCATTGTCCTCGGGCACAGTACTAGAGAATGGTTCCTGAGAGGGAAGAGCGCTTGCGATAGGAGCATCTGCTTGCAAGTAAGCCGATGTCGGATCTGCCAGTCCTTGGGACTGAGATCTGAAGGTGTCATCAGAGGGATCTGGAGAGGGTTCACCCACTTTCAAGGGTTGAAGTAGAGAGGATTCAATTGCTGCGGGAATTTCAGCTGGGGACACTCCCTGGTTTATAGAGGCTGGGGCAGACTTAGAATGGTCTTGGGTGAGACTGTTGGGTTGACTTAAGTTGTTGTGGGTTGGTTGAGGTTGGTTTAGGGGTTTAAATGGCAGGGATTGTGGTGAGGTAGTTTTTCCATCTTCGATATCTAGAAGAGAAACAGTAACTGATGAAGTTGAGAGTCTACACTGAAATAAGTGAAACCATGCAAATTCAGCAAAAGCAAACACTTCAAACCATGCAAAATAGTTAATATCATGTGCAGGATATTACTCACAAAATGGAAGCCATTCCTGTGTATACCAATGTATATGTCCAATATTTACTGGGTAAAATACTTCATTAGGCTAATGAAAAATACCCACTGTCAACATAATACCTGGTAAGTAGAGCCCTCTCCTGTGTCTGTCCATATGACATCAGTTTTGTCCTGCTCATAGTTAGGGCACACAAACGCCACACATTTCATGCAATAAGAGGCAAAAAATTAGCAAAAACACATCCAGAAAAAAGAGAGAAAAGAGGCATGCACCTAAAAAATCACATTAGATACACAAGGTGATGTTTAACTGAAATAAGTTTTTGGTGAACATGTTAAAACTGAAGAATATATTCTGAAGAGCCAACTACCTACTAACGTTTTAACCCATGCTTCCTCAGATAGTTTCATTAGTGTTACTTTGTCAGGCATGTACAAGCATACACTACTGTTCAAAAGATTGGAGTCAGTAAGATTTTTAAAATGAGTAATCTTTTTAAAAGCAGTCTCTTACGCTCGTTAAGGCTGCATTTATATAATCAGTAAAAACAAATACTACAAATGTCTTTACTCTCACTTTTGATTAATGCAGCACTCCTGAATAAAACTATTAATTTCTTTCAAATAATCTTACTGGCCCCAAACTTTTTAATGGAAGTCTTTTTCATTTATACATTGTCCACCACCTTGTGAACTAGATGAGTTGTTCTGCACTGCAACCAGGATAAAAAGACTACATAAAACTGTTAAAAACATTATATTTTTCTGATCCCTAAATAAGGAAAGCCTCATAATTCTACAACAAACCACTAATGAGTATTCATTCCTTGTGTTAAATTTTTAACTCTAGCCTTTATTCCAGCCCTATTAGCCATGCCATCTCTTGGCCTACATATCATGCATCTCACCACTGTCCTGCACAGATCTTTGTAATGCCTCTGCCAGTTCTCGATCAGCGATCTCCTCAGGCCGGGTATCCTCTCGTCCCTCTGGCCCATATGCCAGCCGGGCGCACTCAGGCAGCTCTGCCTCAGGTAGAAAACGTGTCTCTGTTCCCGTTGTCCCAATAAGGAGGACATTTTTCTTTAGGTCTATGGAGCACTAAATGAAAGCAATTGAAGTTAAGAACAACAATCAGTAGAAGATAGCAAACCTTGCATGTTCAGATTTCAAGTAATGAATGAAAAACGATGAAAACTTCTACTAGTAATCTTCTCTAAGGCCCCGTTTACACGATGGGAAAACGCAGATATTTCCCTGCGTTTTGGCCTGTCATTTACACGAAAACGCCGTTTTTATCCCTGAAAACGATTATTTCTAAAAACTCTGGCCAAAGTGGAGATCTCTGAAAACGCCGGTTATGTGTTGCCGTGTCAACTGGGAGAAATGCGGTTTTAGGTTCTCAAACGTCACATTATGCGCCAGAAAATGCTTAACGTCATGCGAGCGCCCTATTTTTAGAGTTTGTTTGGGTAACGTTACTGTTTGATCATGGATGCTGTTAAGGTGGTACTCATTTTACGTTTGTGCAAACGATTTTGGTCTGTTTGCATTTGCAAACACAACTGCTATGTTGTTTTGAAAGGAACAGTAAGTTGCTCGATTTTGAGGATTCTGATTGGCTTGCATGGCTTTATCCTTCTCCCTACACTGCCGCCCATAGGTTTGGCATAGTTATAATGGCGCTCGACGGCGTATTTATGCGGGTTGATGTAAACGACAACTTTTTTGAAAACGATGTTGTGTGCACGATGTTATTTTTGAAAACGGAGGGGGGGAAATATTCGTTTCTCTAAATACCCGGCTATGTGTAAATGTGGCATAAAACTTCTGTTCAATAAAATACAATTGACATAATATAACATTAAGCCAGGGGAAGGCAAGTTCGGTCCTAGAGAGCCACAAACCTGAAGAGTTCAGCTTCAACCCTAATCAAACACACCTGAACAAGCTCATCAACGTCTTCAGGATTAATAAGGCTACAGGCAGGTGAAGGTTTTTATCAGGGTTGGAGCTGAACTCTGCAGGACTGCGGCTCTCTAGGACCGAACTTGCCTACCCCTGCATTAAGATAAACTATTTGGGTGATATTTGTAAGATTAAGGAGATATAAAATATTTTTCTGAGCACACACAGTGACAATAACATGCAGACAAAGGAATCTCACTTGCTAATGTCTATGTGTCTAGGGAATATGGAACAATTCTGCATCCTCAACTTTGTTTTATTCCATTAAAGCAACATTAATGGCAAGGCAAACAGATTCCATTACGGAAAATAGATTATTTGACTGGCTATGAACCAAAGTTTCCAAGCAGACCTGGTGTCTCTTCAGCATGTCAAGGCCGAGCAGCATATCCATGGGCTGATCTTCCAAAATGGAGAAAGAGCAAGGCAGAAAATCTCCTTCTATCTGCACCTGAGCTGGATGTAAAATATATATTTAGTATAATAAGATTTGGAAAAAAAATGTTGGATGAAATGGATACTGAATATTAAAGGAGCAGGACTCAAATGCCATACCCAAATGAACTCGGCCTATAATTTTCTGGGTGCCAACACCTTTGGCAATGCCTGCCCAGCGTCTGTCCACTAGACGCATGATATTACATCGCTCTGCACATGCTTGGCTCATAATTGTCATCTGAGCTCCTAAAGAAGGATAACAAAGTTAAAAGGATAAAGTACATGACATGGACAAAAATTTATTAAAAGTAGTGTCAAAAAGTGTATGACCAAAATAAATCACCTGGATGCTGTATATTAACCCAAAATATTTAGCATTTGGTTATTAAGGCATAATGTTCAATGTGACATTACGCTGAGCAATATATAACAAAGCACTCAACAACATAATTTCCAGAAGACTTAATAAAAAAAAAAACGATTTTCTACCTGAGTCAACAAAGGCCTTTACTGGGTGTCCATTGACGATGCAGTTAATGTAGAGCATGACCACCTGACCAAAACTCTCAGGTGCTTCTTCCATAGCAATGGTCATATTCTCCTCAATGTTGTGCTGTCTGAAAATTAAATTTAATAAAGTCACGGATTCTGTGTTTTTCTTTTGTTTTTACAATCCCTGTGCCACAGACAATGTTTTTGCTGTGCAAATAATCTCACCCCTTATTTGTTACCTGATTTCTTCCTCAATTTTGGCCTGAGCTTCCAAGTCAAAAGGATCTGCAGTCAGCAGTTTGATTCTCTCCTGCTCTCTTCGGGCTCGGTCCTGCTGCTGCTCCAACAGCACCTTGGTGAAGCGCTCTGACAAAGGAATCAAAATGATTCTTTCACCAAACAGTCAATCTTATATATAAATGCATTTAAGCACCATCATCTACATTTACCAAGGTCTCCACTCAGTAGAGCCTCAGCAAGGGGAGGGTTTCTCTCCTTAAGCAATGACAGCTCATGTGGATTTGCCAGCAACATGTCACGTAGCAAGGCGGGGTTGTCCAATCCCTGAGGAGAAAGGGCTGAGCCTGGTGTGGTGGTGGCAGGGGATGGCTGTGACTGGGTGGCACTGGGACGCTGGGCTTGCTGCTGTCTGTTTTGGCCTGAGGAGGTCCCAGGAACCGCAATGGAACTGAAATCGATGCGAGGCAGACCTAAGATATTAAGATTTGTTATGATTAATGCCATGATAAGCTCATGTTAATCCATTTTAAAATAGATCAAGATATGCTGGTTTACCAGGAACTGTGGGTTGTGGCCCTAGTAACCTAACTGCTTGTCGTAACACTACCACATCTCCATCCTTCAGCCCATAGTTCCCCAGGGCTCGGGTGGGATCTTGTAAAGGCTGCTCTGCATATGAGAGCTGTACAGAAAAGGTTGCATTATTTTGTTCAATATGTGAAAATACAACATATCCTCTTTTTCTCAAAACACCCATGAAATTTTAAGTGTTTTAGGTCTCAAATATACAACAAATGCTTCAAAGCTTTTCTGTTAATAAATTACAGGTTACAGTTTCTATTCATGCACCATTAAATGGGCATACATAAAGAAAGTTTCACTTTCGGTTTTCAACAACCTCAATACGCCCATATCAAATAAAGCCCATTTCCACCACATTAGAAAAAAAAAACATGCTTTAGTAAATCATAATTATGAGAATAAAAAAAAAACATAATTACCACATTTAAAGTCACAGTCGAAATTATGAGATACTAAATCATAACTACTAAACAAAAAGTTGTAATATTGACATAGAAAGTAATAATTATTGCCAAAAAAAGGTAAATTATGGCATATTACAGGTCATAATGAAATTTTCATCTCATATTTTGGCTCAGTATAACCATTTTGACGTATTATCTCATAATCACGACAATATATGTCATGATTTTGATTTACCAAAGCATGATTTTTGTTTTTGTTACGTGGTGGAAATGGGCTTCCATGTTTAACTGAACAATTCCGTGTATTACAGTTTCCTGACATGATTCATATTTAGCAAACAAACTAGGTTTAATTGATTAGCGTGGTAAACGCAGCTATGGCCGGTTAATCTTTCGAGATCTGGGGTTTTTCCAGAAGTGTTGACATAGGCTCAGTGTGCTATTAATAGAATGGACGTGCTGGCTTGTTTGGCACCAATTTGTTTAGTCAGGTCGCTTAGCATAGAGGCTAAATAACTATTGCAACACTTTTGAGAGATGTTTACCTGAATTTCCCTGGCTGGTATTCCTGATTCTAGTTCGCAAAGCGCCACAAAATCCCTGAGTTCAAGCTCCGGGGACACTTCCAAGGCGAAAGTAGTTTCCGAGAGGTCTCTCGTTGCACAAAACACTGTGAGCAGCATTGTGCTCGGGGTCGCTCGAACCCGGTTACCACTAACTTACTCGCTGTCAGAAACTGCCGTTACTCCGGAGTTTTTCTGTAGGAAATTATCACAGGACCGTCCCGTTAAAACGCTGTGTAATATCTGGTTATGAAGAGCTTAAATGCATGGATAACCAACTCAACAAGCAAACACAATTCACCAATAAAGAAGTCGTCCACTTCCTTTCCACAGCTCTTCGTCTACTGCCGCAAACCGATTGTGTGTGTCGTAGCATACTGAGACAGGAAGTCAGAAACAACACACAACGTCAAAACAGTAATGCATTTTGAACAATGAAATAAAAAAGTTAATCATTCAGTATTTAATTAAAAGTTAGCATATTAATATCACAAATGTGGATTGAGCGTGTGTCTTGTTTTTTGTCTTTTGTTTGTTTGAAATCCTATAATTTTCAGTTTAATTTTATATAGATGCTAGGTTTTCAGTGTAGCCTCAGACTTTGCACGCATAGGCTATTTATTTAGACTTTTTGTTTGTGTAATTACTGCAAGATTTATAACCAGATTAAGCAACTGTACTAATAGCACATACAGTACAAAAAATACATGAAATTACTACATAATATTCAATATGTATATGCATACTATTTTGAATTACTGAGACATGTTTGATTGTTTGAACCAGTTTTCTGTAGAGGGCGCTACGGCACAACTAAAATCATCACCTCTGGAATGGATATCATAGATGGATATTGACTAGTTTTCTGAGAAAAAAAATACATTTAATTACATCAGTTTTAATTAATATTAGACGAATAATTAAATGAACACTGTTATAATAAATATGAGGAAAGACAATTATCAAGGTACAAAGAAACCCATTTCCAGATCACTATTTAAATAAGCATATGTGTGACACTGACTATGTGAACCTCTGTCCAAAAGGTCAGAAATAATTTTTTTCAGTTAATCTTTTTTCTAAAATTATTATACTGACATACAGGTGCTGGTCAAATAATTAGAATATCATCAAAAAGTTGATTTCATTAATTCCATTCAAAAAGTGAAACTTGTATATTATATTAATTCATTACACACAGACTGATATATTTCAAATGTTTATTTCTTTTAATTTTGATGTTTATAACTGACAACTAAGGAAAATCCCAAATTCAGTATCTCAGAAAATTTGAATATTGTGAAAAGGTTCAATATTGAAGACACCTGGTGCCACACTAATCAGCTAATTAACTCAAAACACCTGCAAAGGCCTTTAAATGTTCTCTCAGTCTAGTTCTGTAGGCTAAACAATCATGGGGAAGACTGCTGACTTGACAGTTGTCCAAAGGTGACCATTGACACCTTGCACAAGGAGGGCAAGACACAAAAGGTAATTGCAAAATAGGCTGGCTGTTCACAGAGCTCTGTTTCCAAGCACATTAATAGAGAGGCGAAGGGAAGGAAAAGATGTGGTAGAAAAAAGTGTACAAGCAATAGGGATAACCGAACCCTGTAGAGGATTGTGAAACAAAACCCATTCAAATATGTGGGGGAGATTCACAAAGAGTGGAGTGCAGCTGGAGTCAGTGCTTCAAGAACCTCTACGCACAGAGGTATGCAAGACATGGTTTCAGCTGTCACATTCCTTGAGTCAAGCCACTCTTGGCCAACAGACAGCGTCAGAAGAATCTCGCTTCAAAAAGGACTGGACTGCTGCTGAGTGGTCCACAGTTATGTCCTCTGATTAAAGTAAATTTTGCATTTCCTTTGAATATCAGGGTCCCAGAGTCTAGAGGAAAAGAGGAGAGACACACAATCCATGTTGCCTGAGGTCCAGTGTAAAGTTTCCACAGTCAGTGATGGTTTGGGGTGCTATGTCATCTGCTCGTGTTGGTCCACTGTGTTTTCTGAGGTCCAAGGTCAACAAGGCCATATACCAGGAAGTTTTAGAGCACTTCATGTTTCCTGCTGCTGACCAACTTTATGGAGATGCAGATTTTAATTTCCAACAGGACTTGTCACCTGCACACAGTGCCAAAGCTTCCAGTACCTGGTTTAAGGACCATGGTATCCCTGTTCTTAATTGGCCAAACTCGCCCTGACCTTAACCCCATAGATAAACTATGGGGTAATGTGAAGAGGAAGATGTAATATGCCACACCAAACAATGCAGAAGAGCTGAAGGCCACTATGAGAGCAACCTGGGCTCTCATAACACCTGAGCAGTGCCACAGACTGATCGACTCCATGCCATGCTGCTTTGCTGCAGTAATTCAGGCAAAAGGAGCCCCACTAAGTACTGAGTGCTGTGCTCCTACTTTTCATTTTTATACTTTTTAGTTGGCCTTTGTATTGGTCTTGTTATATTCTAATATTCTGAGATACTGAATTTGGGATTTTCCTTTGTTGTCAGTTATAATCATCAAAATTAAAAGAAATAACCATTTGAAATATATCAGTCTGTGTGTAATGAATGGATATAATATACAAGTTTCACTTTTTGAATGGAATTAGTGAAATAAATCAACTTTTTGATGATATTCTAATTATATGACCAGCACCTGTATGATTTTCCTCTTAGGTGTATAAATACTACTACAAACCTAAAAGGCCAGTGACATTCTAAAAACTAAATCTGACAGTAAAAATAAATCTGTCCAATTCATTTTTTTTCACCATCAAAATGTTTATTGGACCATATGAAGTTTCTAATTTTAAGACAGAGTCATGTACAGCATTTGATCATGTGGTCTCTTAAGTACATTTTATAAAAACATTTATAATGCAACAATATACACGCTAAAAAAACAGATGACTCTCTGAGCTAAAGGTAGCTTTGTTTCTGTACCAGATATACACATTGTTTTCAAACTATTTAAAATACAATATATACACAACACTTACAAAGCACACTTTCAACACAAATTCAGGTCAATCCCTTGTTCAAACATAATTACCCACATCACAGCAGAAATGCACAACATAATCTATGACTGTAGCATGCACATATTGATTTAAACAATACTTGTATATAATCTCTGACCTAATTTGTTTTTGTACACTTTTTTGAATTGCTCTTTCCCCAAACAGAACTAACAGCACACTCCCTGCATTCAACAGTCAAGTTTGTACTAGCCCAGCAAAATTATTTTTAGACATCCTAACTTTGAGAGGACAAGGTAAAAATTGCATTGAGATCGGGGCACCCTAAAATGCAACAAGACTGCAATCTCACTGATGCACCATGAGAAGGCTCAAAATATATGTTGGGTTACAAAGGGCCTATCGTGTCATAGAAGGTTATAGTTCAGTCATTTAAAAGGAAGAGTTGGGAGAGTGCTCATGATTGGTTTGGTTGGAGCAATGATCTGGCTCAATACTACAATCACATGCACATAATAGAGCTTTTTCCTTTTGACTACAATGGAAATGTGTCACTTTTGTAGAAGTTGCTCCATTCTTGGGTTAATGAACGAGAACCCAGCAAAAGCGCTTTGGTCCATGGAATCAATCAGACCTTTCTCACAGTGTGAGAGACGGGGTTTCTCACTCAAAAACTCCCGGTCAAAGTTACTGCAGTCATTTGGAGCTTTCTGCAATTAAATATTTTTTTTTTAAATAATGTGGAAACAAAGACAAAAAAAGAAGAGAATTGGATGTGAGAGGGAAAACATACCACTTTTGGTTTGAAGGGGGGCTCAACTTCTCTCCTTTCTAAAGCAGACCAGTTGACAGTCTTGAAGAATAGGTGGCCTCGTATATTACCCACAATCCCTAAACGGCGTGATGGGTCACGCTCAAACAGCTGTGTACAGATGTAATATGTGTTATTGCAGACATTTAAATGTGTGTAATGTTTTTAAATGTGTATTTGTGCATGTGTACCCTTTCAAGCATGTCTCTAGTATCCACTGTCATCCAGCGGGGATAATGAGGTGTGTCCATTCGGATTGATTCAAACAGCTCATCCTCATCATCACCATGGAAAGGAGACTGACCAATCAGCATTTCATACACCAACACGCCAAATGACCACCAGTCTACTGAGAATGAGTACTGCTGACCCAACAGAATCTGTGATTTCCCACACACAAACACATCGGGTGAATACCAGGACATTACGGCCTGAGAGTGAACCAACATCAAAGTGTGTTTCATACCTCAGGAGCGATATAATCTGGAGTTCCACAGAAGGTTGTGGCCCGATTGTCCCCGAACACATTCTCCTTACACATTCCAAAATCAGCTATTTTTATATGGCCTTCTCCGTCTAACATCACATTATCCAGCTTGATATCCCTGGCAAAAAAGGGAGAGAGCAATAGTTAAAATTATCCAGAAAGCTTTTCTAGGAATTCTGAGTGGAGTATTTACTAAATAAATCAAAACAATGGTGAAACAGTTGTGTACCTGTAAATAATGCCTTTGGAATGAAGAAACTGCAGGCCACACACTATTTCGGCTGCATAGAACCTGGCAGAAGAATTCCATTCAGAACAATTATTTTGGTGCCATTTATATGCCACTAATGCCCATTAAAGGGATAGCTCACCCAAAAATGAAAAATCTTTCATTATTTACTCACCCTCATGTCGTTCCAAACCTGTATGAGTTGCTTTCTTATGTTGAAGATAAAAGATGATATTTTAATAATCAAACAGTTGGTGGTTCCCGCTGACTTCCATAGTAGGAAAATAAATACTATGGAAGTCAATGGGAACAACCAACTGTTTGATTACCAGCAATCAAAATTAAGAAAGCAACTTATACAGGCTTGGAACGACATGAGGGTGAGTAAATGATGACAGAATTTTCATTTTTGGGAGAACTTTCCCTTTAAATCAAGGGTTTAACTATTTTTACATACTGAAACTATTTTATTTGCATATGGATGACATACGTGGCTCTGAACAGATCAAAACGCCCCTTTTCCTGTATATGAAACATCAAGTCTCCTCCATTCAGATACTCCATCACAAAGAATAAGTGCTCCTGTTAAAGATAAACAAATTAATTTGATTTGTAACTATAACAAATAATGACATTCTCCATTAACATATTGTTTGGCACTGTTGCTAAGATTTAGAAACCTGTGGGGGGAGAGAATAAATAGCGCTCTTTTCCACCCTCAAAACCATGACTGAAGTGGGACCCTTGAGCAAAGCACAAAACCCCAAATGCTTTCTGTAAACAGCAGCACTATGGCTGCCTACTGCTCTGGATGTGGTTGTCCACTACTATGTGTGTGTGCACATGGATGAGTTAAATGCAGAGCACAAATTCCGAGAATGTGTCACCACACTTGGCAACACGTCACTTCACATGAGTCAGGAATTGAATTCAGGTCACCTACATACATCTTGAGCATAGACCACTGAGCCACTCTGATACTTTGATAATTTCTTCGAAAATCTAATATTAATGTTCTGTCCTATTTTACTGAGATAAGATCAACATGTTGTCAAGTTTAGCTTTGAAACTACATCTCTTCTGTCTTAATAATAATAAAACATTTTTGATCTGTGCCGTATAAAAGGGCCTTACTTGAATGTGAATGTTTGAAGTAGAAAATTGGAATTTTATTGAGAAAAATAATTTACATTTTAAAATGCTGCAATGATAATTTAATAAATGTGACCGGCAGAACTGCATACATTCAACTGTGTGTGTTACTATTTTCTGGCTGTTTTTTTGAGTAAATGTCTGGTGTACCTTGGTCTGAAAAGTGGAGTAGGTGCGTGTAAGAAATGGATTTTCCCAGGCGAGAGCCAGCACTCGTTTTTCTACCATGGTGCACTCTACATCATCATCCATCAACACCACATCTTTCTTCAGTGCCTTCACAGCAAACCATTCACCAGTGCCTCTTAGTTCAGCCAACAGCACCTGACAACAGGAAGATGAACGTGTGTTTGTGTGTGTGACCCTGAGCACAAGTGTATATGAATATGTGTTTGAGGGAGAAAGAAGTTGTTTGTTACTTTGCCAAAGCTTCCCTTGCCCAGGACTTTATGGAAAATGAAATGCTCAGTAGTGATACGTGTTTGGTGGGTGATTCGAGAGGGGGGACGAGGACTTGAACCCTCCCACAGATGACCATAAGGAGCCCCATCTACAATAAAAATTAGTTTTTTCTAAATTGAGGTCAAATCAGAATCATATTTTTAATTCTCACAATTTGATACCACCAATCATACTTACTTTTATCATCAGGACTTTTATTAAAATCCTGGTAAACACCAAGATCCTGGGGGTTGCTCTGCGAGTTGCTTTCAGGTCGCTTGGCGGATTTCTGTGACAACAAAAACATACACAACTTAAAAACATAACAGCATTAATATGTTGAAACGGAGTATGTTAAGTGCCTCGTAACTTTGTGCAACCTTGTGCAAACATTAATATTTACAATTGAGACTTGGGTAAGAGCCTCTGCCAGTAGTTTCTGGTTGATGCCACACAGGTTGGCAACTTTGATCTTGCACTTATGATGGACATTCATGGAGCAGTCTGAAAGAGAAGAGGTGATTGCAAATCAGGGTCCAACATTAAGACTTGCACCAAATAACAAAAGTGCCTTTTTTCCAAGAAAATATAACTAGCTAATTTATAAAGTTACTGACTAGTGGGCTGGTCATTTTAAGTATTTTTAAGTATTTCTAATTATTAAAATGTCTGAAACCTCAATATAAACAAATGATGGCTAGCAGTTAAATTGATACACATCCTCATCCACACATAGTATACGCACCTTCACATTTGAGGCCCTGTTTGACAAGACCCCACAGCAGACTACCACAATGGTCACAAAAGGTGGGGCTCATGTAGTTGTAGGTCTTAAAGCGATGTGGCATGTCAATCTTAAAACGTTCCTTCTGAAACTGTAGGCACACAAAAACTTTAAATAACCACTGCACAATAAAATAAAATAAAATAATACAATACAAAACATACCATAGTTTCTCTACTGTTGGCTGCAGTGCCCGTGCACCTTCCAATAATTTTATCTATACACTTCTTGTGGATAGCTGCATTGCATTCTGGTGGAGAAAAAAATAAATTTAAGGGGGGTTCAGGCATTGGGACAGCTTTCATAGAGTTGCTATATTCTGAATAAAACATTAAAAAGCTTCATTCAAGTTAAACACTGAAAAATGGGAAGCAGTCTATTCATGTATTCGCTCATTTAGGGCACATTCCTACTTAATCAAACTGCAGATATAAGTGGAGAAATATTTAGGATAACATCAAAATATACTTACGTCTACACTTGTAACCTTGCTTGTTAAGACCCCTGGGCAGCAAAAGACAAAATTATAAGTATGCCTGAGTTACGAAGTACTTACATCTTATAACTGAACAATCAGGACTGACCAAACAAATTCTCTGCAGACAGAGCAGAAGGTAGGCTGTCTGAAGAAGGTGGCAATGAACTCATGGTTTTTGATGAAGTGAATCTTCGCCTGTTTAATTGCTCCACGACGGCGATTGAGAGTTGGTGCCTCCTCTTCAAACACTACTGACTTACGACAGTCTGACAGATAAAGAGAAAAAATTCAACAGGATAGAAGAATCAAGTTCATAACCGGAAACCTTTTGACAATAATTTAATGAAATCTTTATGTCCTGAAAACAATTTAATTAATAATACTTTTATATACATATAGTAAATATTATGCAATTATTTATTTCCTGTTAAATTTTTACCAAATTTTGACCAATCCACTGCATTACATTTTGTCTAGCTGTTTTGAACAAGCATCTCATGTCCCCTAAGAAACACACCTGACTGGGCTCAAAAGTATCCACAACCAACCTTAATGTACTATAAAGGGTTTCTTTAAAACTGATTAACCGACTAGCTGATTGATTAATTACACTACCGTTCAAATGTTTGGGGCCAGTAAGATTTTTTAAAGGAATTATTTCATTCAGCAAGTATGCATTAAATCAAACGTGCAAGTAAAGATTTTAACATTGTAAAAAATATTTGAATATCAAATAAATGCTGTTCTTTTAAGAATCCTAAAAAAATATATATTTCTGTAAAAATATTAAGCAGCTCAACTGTTTACAAATGTGAAAGTAAACAAAAATGTTACTTTAGAAACAAATCAGCATATCATAATGATTTCTCAAGGACCATGTGACACTGAAGCTTTGCTGTCACATGAATAAATTAAAATTTTAAATGTATTCAAATAGTCATTTTACAGTTGTTTCAATTATTAACAGTTATTTTAAATCATAATGATAATATTTCACAATATTTATTTATTTATATCAAATAAATGCAGGCTTGGTGAGCATGAGACCTTTCAATCCCCAAACTTTTGAATGCTAATCTAATTTTACACATTTTGCAAATCTGCAGTTGAACATTTTGTATTCTAAAAACACTGAAACGGAAGAGAAGAGACAGACAGAATGTTTGACAGTGTAATGCAGGGACAAGCTGTTCTAACATGTTCAGCGGAGACATTCCTGAGCACAGAACTTTAAAGTGAGTCCAAATGAATTCACACATGCCCATACATATGATCAGATAAGAAGGACCCCTCCCACTTCTAATGATAACTGGTTAGATTCAAGCAGGGGTTGAAATGTCTAATGAGAAGGAGCTCAAGGGTAGCACTAAGGTAAAAAGAACACGTTAACTTAGGGTGGATGTACTAAACTGGTTGAGCATAATATGAATATCTGTCTTTAAATCTACCTTGTTTTTATGGAAATTACATTTTTATGAGAGTGGCAATCCAGTCTCAAGTTAATGAGACTTTTAGCTCGGTTTTGGAAAAACCCTTTCTGTGAACATTAAATCACAGTACAGTGAGAAAGAGTGTTTAAGTGAGAGTATGATCGAGTCTTACCTGTATTTGAATCTTCCAAAAAGAACTGTATGGACATCATAACCTTCCCTGAAGGCTGCAAATCAACCTGAAAATGAAGCAAAACTATAATATTACCTCTAAAAGTGCAAACACTGACCCTCATACAAATGTATACACAACCATGTCATCACAAACCCAAAACTCTGCACGTCCATTTGCCTTCTTGCACCTTTCTGCCAACACAGACACACCCACAGTCACTTCAGCTAAAGGTTCCTCTGCGGTTCTCATGAGTAGGATTTGTATGACACGTCCCTCATAAATATGTGCATCAAATGTGGATCGCCAAGCAGGATACATGGTGGGCTTCTTCTGGATCAATGTTTTTCCTCGTTCTTAAAAAAGGAAAGGTGGACATTTTTGATTTAACTAAGTTAAGTCTTGCCAGCTTTGATACATTAATCAGATAGAAAAATTATATTAAACATAACAAATGATAGTGCTTTTAGTCACATTGAAATTAAGGTCAAGTAAAGGTGCACTGAATTGTGGGAACCAAAATTCTGTGCAGCGTGCTCCATTCTGAACTATTCATTTGGCAAAATTAAACACATAATCCAGTTCTATGCAGATGGAGGATTTGCATGTTGTTCTGTGTACATACAGTAAACTGCAAAAACAGCACAAGAAGCATGGCAGGCATTCCAAACATAGCCATGTACTTGAAACCCATTACACACACAGACACTAGGGCTGCAACTAACGATTATTTTGATAATCGATTAATCTGTCGATTATTTTTACGATTAATCGATTAATCGGTTTATGTACTTATATTTTAGTTTTTCCCATTTTTCCCCCAAAGTAAATTATTAATAAAGGGTCTTTATAATTCAGCATAGATTTTTAAGAGATTTTAATAATTTTGCATTGTCATATCCTCATCACAAATATACCTGGAGTTGTTTTATTATGTGTTAGTAATCCTTTGTCGAACTCTTCTGCAATCAGAACACTGACCCATACTCTAGCAAATTTCACAAGGAGATTTCAAATAATGTTTTCACCATGGCAGTCCTTAGAGCTCCTAAAGTAGTTTAACATCCCGAACAAAGCTTATTAAGGAATCTTTCAGAACATATTTTCACGAAGAATAAGGATAAAACAGAATAAGATTGCAGTGCGTTGTATTTTATTATTTACTGGGAAACAGCTTTATAGCTTATGCTGTGAAATTGTAAACAATCCTTCGAATAAAGTGCCAATGGCATGAAACCTGAATGGAACTCACAATTTAAAGTAAAATCCATCAGAAGGTTGTCCAGAAAAAACGGACACACAAAAAACCTGCTGTGTGAAAAAGAGCAGTGAATACTTAGAAAAAAAGTGCATTTCAAATATCTTTAAACATTTACCTCTCTCATTCAGTCATAATTAGGCTGCAAGACTGAATTATGAACTGGTAAACGACAAACTGATCACATAACATGTTTGTAAAGCTTTAAATGTTAACTGTTAAAAAGCAATGTTATCAGCTTTTACGACTAAACATTTGCAAACAACATTGTACTGGAGAATCTGCACAAATAAAAGGCTTAGGGGCCGTTCACATATCGCGCCTAAAAACGCGTGGAAAACGCTAGGCGCACCGCTTTCTCCTTCTTTCCAAAACGCTCGGGCAGAAGCGCCCCTGAGGCGTCTGCCTTTGCTAAGCAACCATGACGCGCTCTCTCCTAGAAGACGCGGAAATTTCAGCAAAGGATAAATGGATTTGCAGCTCAAAAAATCGATTGCAGTAGCTCTGCTACTAAATTTATTTCAAAATGGGAATCCATATACAGCTATGATCAGCTGTTCCTTCATCTTGGCTGAGCTTTTAACGTTGTTACGGGAAAGGATGAAGCTGATTATTTAGTTCTTGTCACATGACCCGCGGTGCGCTTGCTGCATTCTGAAAAGTTGAAATGTTTTTAACTCGATGCGGTGTGCACGCGCCTGGAAAAACGGGTGCGTCGCGACCGCGTCGCTTCCATTATGAGCGCGCATACTGCGCGCCTACATTGGAAATAACGAACATGAGCGCGCAAAAGACGCGATATGTGAACGGTCCCTTAAACAGTTCAGTAGTGCAGAGTTTACAGGTTAATCTTCTTTTTTGAAGGCTCAAAATAAAGTACTCCCACATCCTGCTGAATGCTGCAGACGCAGTTCGGGAAGCACGTGACATAAAACGAGGCCAGCTATTGGCTATTCGCTACTTCTCCTGTTGTACTGGCTGAGTAAATCCTCCGGTGGCTCATTACTGCCACACTTTGGTCACCGCAGATTTGAAATATGCACGAAATAAGCCGCTTACGGCAAATAAATTATTTAGCAACGAATCGATGACTAAGTTAGTTGACAACTATTTTAATAATCGATTTTAATCGATTAAATCGATTCGTTGTTTCAGCTCTAACAGACACGCACAACCACGTAGACACATTTACTCACCAGTGCTGAGAACTTCTTTCATTTTGATGGCACAGAATGGCGCCTCAGCCGTTGGCGAGAATGTGCCAAGATCATAGGCATTAAATGCAATCCTCAGGAAAGGGGCCATGGCAGACATTCAAACACAGCCTAAAAAAAAAGATACAGACAAGCAAAATTCTCATGATTATACTGATGTTTTCTGTGATATATTGAGTACAGCAGCATTACTGCATACAGCAATAAAGAAAAAAACATTAAACTGCTTTATTAAATGCATGTACATGCAGAGGAAATTGTTTAGTCTTGCTGAAATTATCAGAGTGACATGACCAGTGACCTTGAAATAAAAACACTTGAGCTGCAGTTTCTAACACTGGGATTCATCAAAAAGGTATGTAGACTAGCAGGTGCTATGCACCATCACAAATGAACTCTTCTCATTAGCATTACCAGTGTTTAGAATTAAAAGTATAATACTTTCTTTTTATCACCTCACACTGAATGGGTGGAGCAAGTTATGTACCAAAGAGATAATGATTTGTAAATGCAGGCGTCAGAACATCAGAAGGTGTTTTAGGAATGAAGTTAAAGTTTTGATTTCTGAAGATTAAGGTTATGCAACTTTGAAAATGTTCTATATTAAAATCCATTTCCAAAGAATTAAATTCCATATTATGTGACACATTTAGTGTATGTAAGTTATCTGTGTGTAAAAGTGTGGTAAACCTAAAATGTTACTGGTTAAACTACACACTAAAAAAAATGTATATTACCTAAAAAAAAATTTCAATGACAAAAACAAAAACAATGACAATTTCTAATGAAATTAAGTTCAACCAACAAACTACACTGAGTTAGAGCAACACTGACTTAATTTATAATGAGCATGTATTTTTAAGTTAATTACTCAAAAAATATACGTTTTAATGGATTTGTGGGCCTGAAACCAATTTATATGATCTTTTTTCAATTCAAATCCACAGCGATCATAGCACATGCTTAATGTTACTTATTTAGCATGTGTATTTAATGAACAAGTAAGAGGTTGTCACTGGCATTAGCACAGTGGTTGCTAATGGAGTCAATATAGTGTTTACCTTCATGTGGTCTACTCTTCAGCACTATGGAAACCAGAAAAACTTCAACATAACTGAAACTCTCATGAACACACAAAAAAACCCACTTAATTTCAACACTTACTCTCCTTATCCAGTCCTATGCTAAGCATGCTGGGAACTAGAAATTTCCAAAGTTAACAAGACAAATTTATTGAGTTACTACAACTACATTTTTAAAGAAATTCAATTAGAAATTTGAAATGAAATTATGCACAATATTTACTTAATTATCAAAATTATTGTCAACTGAACAATGTTTGTAACTTAAAAGCTCTTTAAATACAAACCCAATGACTAAGATTAAATACAAATATATTTCAATGCAAAGGTTCCTTGTTTTAATTCTCATTCATGGCATAGAACTACGTAGAAAAAGTGTCCCTAGCCATAAAATTACCCTATGGGTACATTGTGTTTATTTCTATTACATTATCATACTTTATAATTGTGGATCAGAACATTTGGAACATGACCCAGATGAGGTTTATAGGTTATGGGGCTGAAATTGATCAGTCCTGTGTAACATCAAGACTCCACCCACTTTGTTGAAAGACAATGACACAGAGGCACAGAAGCTTCATAAACTTGTTTGTTGTGTTGCAGTGACTGTATTTAAACTGTATTACTATGGAGTGTGTAATACTAAGAAAGACAGGGGGAGAGATATTTGAACACACCCATACATACACAGAAACACACTTCTGCTATACTTCAATTATGAAGCGCACTTGTCGAAACATGTCTGAAATGTCCACATTGCAGCATCTCATTCGAAAACCTACATCTCTGCTTGTGTGTGTGTGTGTGTACAGTTCAGGTATACCTTACATTATGGGTACAAAATGTCCCTACAAAGATGGGGACAATATCCAAAATACCCTTGTCCTTGTGGGGACATTTTGTGGTCCCCATGAGGAAACAAGCTTAGAAATCAATACAGAATTAAGTTTTTGGCAAAATGTAATGCAGAAAGTGTCTTGTGAGGGGTAGGTTTAGGGTAAGGGGATAGAAAATAGAGTTTGTACAGTATAAAAACCATTATCCCAATGTCCACATAAAACATGGAAGCCCAAAATGTGTATGTGTGTGTGTAGTGTGTGTGTGTGTGTGTATAAGAGCTAGCAAATCAGTTGTGTTGTGGAGGTTTGTGTCAATAACATAAGCTTGCAGCACAGTACAAATCGAATTCAAAAACAATCCATGTAACATCAGTAAGAGTCTCTCTGGATGATCACACATGTTTAATGAATCCTGTTCAACCAAATTTAGCAAAAAGTCTAGAAGAGCCTGTGGACCGGTGTTAGTTTAAGCATGAAAATAAGAGTGATAGAGAGAAGGAGAGAGATTGCAAGGGTGTTGGGTAGGCAGGTGTGATTAATAGGCTCCATGTGCTTTCTTGAACATAATAAGTTAAAATGAGTGCTAAGAGAATGTTTGTACTCATTAGCCATGATAAAAGCTGACACACAATTACAAGGGTGTAGGAAGTGTGTGTCTGTGTGTGCATGGCCTTGTTAGGTAAGCATCACTAGTACTATTGCACATACTTCGGATTAGTGGTTTGTTTTATATAGGAATAGTCCACCCAGAAATGAAAATTGTCATAATTTACTCATCGTCATGTAGTCCCGAACCTGAATGATTTTCTTTATTTAAAGCAGTAGATATTTTGAAGTATGTTGCTACCAAAGAGTTTTGTATTCCATTGACTTTGTATTTCTTACCGAAACAAACTGGTGTGCAACATTCTTTAAAATATTTTTTCCTATGTTCCACAGGATGAGTAGAGGAGATTGAGGATGAGTAAATCCAACAAAGTGATGTTGGCACGTGGCACACAGAGGGATAATTGCTGGCACGTGAGCAATAGGGAAAACTGCATACTGTCGTACATTTTGAGGTAATAACTTCTCATAGTCACACACCCTGTTATGGGTGTAAGAAAGTGTGAGAATTAACTTGCGCTAGTCTACTGATGCTCGTGCATCCGCTGCACATACTAGGCACTTCAGATCAAAGTCTCAGCAGTCTAACAGCGCTTGTCAATGTCAAAATGACTGAGATGGCCAATCAAATCAAAGTAGGCGGGGTTTACTTTTCACAGAAGCAGAGCATGAAGGCCCGTGAGGCGGCCTCATGCCCCTGCTGCTGAGAACACTGCTCAGGAGAGTTCTAACAATTCTAACAGTACGGACATTGTGTGAATCAGAGGTTAAAAAAAAAACAATACAAATACGGTTCAGTTTCTTGCACAGACCAATCATTTGGTGCCTTTACACATTAATGTATCATCACAAGGCGCAGGGGTTAATTTGGTTTTGTTTGTGTATGTAATTTAGTCTTATTGTATGTTTTAGCCGTGATTCCCATTCACTTCCATACTTCCATTATAAGACTAACAGACTGTAATGGTTTGTGTAAAAAATCTTTGTATTCTACTAAAGAAACAAATGCCGCTTTTCAAACGCGTGGTATGACTTGGCGCGGTACGGATCAGTACGGTATGGCACGGCTTGTATTTCCACTGCCGTTTAGTACCGCTTTAGAGTGGGCGGGATTATTTATGTCATTATTGTTGTGCCGCCTCTATTGCCGCAACTCGTGAAAAACTTTTTTATTCCGTATTGCCCCCATCAATCTCTCGCTGGATCCGCTCCTCTGATATCAACGAGAGGAACGTCTGTACTTCCTCAACAGACCACAAAACGGCCATTTTTTGGTTGTTAAAAAGGTGCTTGTTCAAAACAGTTGTGTTCGATCCTTCGCTGGCTGTGCTGATTTTAAATCTAGGGGTTCTGTTGTGTTTGTGTTGTAAATTCAGTGTCGCAGGTAGTGAAGATTCTCTCTCAGTTTACACGTCATGTTTTGGTAACAGTACAGTTCACCGGGAACCTCAGCCGAGGTGGTACTAATAAAGAACCAGGTACCAGATACTGTACCCAGTGGAAAACCCCCCCAAAAGTGAACCATACTGAACTGTTCCGTACCATGCCATGCAGTGGAAAAGCCCCAAAAGTCACCTACATCTTGGATGACCTGGGACCTGGCAATTTAATATTAGTCAATTTGTAACGATATGTTTTACGACCGAAATTTAAATGACCAACCACTATATCCAGTGATGCAAACAACTTTTTTTCTTAAATGTGGCCATTTTGAGAGCGAGAGCGAGGTGTGCAAATTGTTTGCATCTGTTTGCAAACTATGAAGATGAGTTTAGTTACTAAAACAGTAGTTTTACCCCCCCCCTGCTGAGAAATATAATGTAGCGATTCAGTATAGATTAAAAAGTTGTGGTGGATTTGGTCACATGGCAATGCTGACAACAAGTTTATGAGCTTATCAGATATCTGTGTGCGAGTGGTGTCTGTGTGTGTGCGTGCATGCATCCATTAAAGCTGCGCATTAATATAGAATGGTGATTAAACTGAATGGTTTAAATGCATTGGCCCGGTCACACAAACAAACAGTGGTGTTCAGTATGGTCACACTATATATCTGTTATTCAAGAAACTTTTGAAAGGTTTAAAAAACAATTTATGAAAAAATCTTCAGCAACTACTTACAAGAAAATCAGATAGGCCTATTGTTTTTTTTTCTCATATCATTTAAAAATGTGTATTTACTGAATAAATACAGAATGCACTAAAAAGGGGGATGGGGTGGGGTTGGATGTTGGCACAGTGGTTAACCAGAAAAATGAAAAATGGCACCTCATGGCGAAAAAGGTTGCAGACCCCTGGTGTCTTAATTTGACTTGTAAGCAACCACCTAGAAACCACCCGGAACACCCTAGCAATGATATAACAATCAGTTAGTCCTTAGCAACTGCATTGCTGAAATTTTAAAGCTTTAAAGTGCATGAAATACACAACTATTGCACAACAATTCTGGGGTCTTTCAGTTCGGTGAGTTAACAGTTAGCCTAACACTGATGTCAAAAGGAGCAGCAGGTTTCATCACTTATGTCCAGAGTCATACACTCAACATCTAATGTGCAGGACAGGAAGGAACTTTCGACACCCTTGAAAAGAATGAAAGAGTAGTATGGTGTAAACGGTTCAACCACAGCAGGATGTGTGTCTCCTCTGCAGAGTTATCACGTCAGTCACATGCTAGTGTAGTGATGGATATTTAATATTAAAGGAAATTAACTGAAATCTGTCCAGAAACCACCGACAACAACTAAAACAGCAGATAATTACTGTAAAAATGTGACACAACCATTTCCACCATGCCCCAATACACACACACACAAACACTTAGTCATCTCAACTAGAACAGCACTACATCGGTTTTGTGTATTAGATCAATAATTATTGATATTTTTCAGAGGACCGTGTCCGTGATATTTTAGACAACCTAAATGTCACAAACTATTGTTACTTCTGGACTATGAACAACATTTAAAAATTCATTAATAAATTTTTTTAGCTACAGTTCTGTGAAACAAATTACCTAGACTTTGCACTTCACATGCGCGTGCAGCAATTTTTTTAGTAGCACCAGCTGACTGCGAACTCGTCTGTAATGTATCAAGTGCTATCTAGGTAGGTCACTAGGTCTTGAGACGCGATCTCTGTTCCCTTTTCAATTACGGAGAAGTGTTGTCTAGTAAGACAAAGTGTGAAAACACCGATTCTCTCAAGGTCAAGACAGCAGCGTACACAAGAGTGTGGTGTGAAACTGCGCCCTTTTCAAATCATTTTAGTAGTCTAAAGATATGTTTAAGGTTTTTTTTTTTTGGAAAACAGAAAGCCATATAAAACATCGAGGAGAAGGACTGAAGTCTTAAGTATCTAAAAACACAGACTGCCTCCGCTTCGCTCGAATCCGTTCAGCGCATCAGTCGGAAAAAAACAGCAACAGAGAATAAGTGAAACACTCCGCAACATTACCAAAGTTCTGTCACGACCATGCAATAGTACAAAATAAACAACTAAAAAACAAATAGGCGCTGCTAACTTCTTACCTCTCCTCCGGAAGAAGCAGACTCTTCTCTGAGACGCCTGCTTGCTTTAGTGATTGAGCTGTTTGAGGAAGTACAAATCGCTCGTAGAGTTCTAAGTAGGGCGGAGTGACGTCGCACAGGTGCTCTCTTTCATCGCGCGATCCCTCTTCTGTCTTGCGCGTGCGCTCAGATGACACTTTATTAAGCCATTGCGCTGAACAGAGAGCACAGGTGCGTTTGTGAGTCCGTCCAGTGTGTATGTAAGTGACCTCTTTGCGAAGGTAGCCAACCTATGTCAAGCCATTTAAACATAGTCTATATTCCTTATTTAAATTTTTCTTTCTTTCTTTCTTTCTTTCTTTCTTTCTTTCTTTCTTTCTTTCTACTGTTCATTGGAACTACTGTTCAAATAATTATAAGTAGCCTATATAGTATTGTAGTAGTGGCTAGTAGCAAATAAATATAGAATGTATACTTAGAGGTCGACCTATATGGGTTTTGCTGCCTAAAACCGATGCCGATGTTTAGAGGTCAGGCTCAGCCGATAGCCGATATGTGCTGCCGATTTTTAGGGCCGACATCTTGAAGTAAAAAAAAAAAAAAAAAAAAAAAAAAAACTTTGTCAATCATTTACATAACAGTTTTAGAGCATTTATCAAGCAGAATTTTTCAAGTTTGTTGGAACATAAATGTAAACTTAAATATACATTTAAACAAAATAAATACATATTTTATTGAGTTATTAAGTAAAAATAAATTAAACGGAAAAATAGAAAAAAAATAAACTATATAAAAAATAAATAATAGTAATGCTGCACACACACTAGCAAATAACAACATTTGTGTTTGGTATAAATGACAGAATATCTAAAGTGCATTCTAATTTCAAACTTACATCGCAGAATGTTCATTATTAAAATAGTAAAAAAGTACAGTCAACCTAACATAAAAGGTTACACTGGTCAGTTTAAATATTTATCTTCATTTTATTAAATGATCATAATCACATCTACTCATTTTACAGTCCTGCTACTAGTATTTCATTTAGACTAAAACCCCTTTAATTCAGGTGAGAAAGCTTTTTTTCAAGTCGCTTTTGCACTTAATAATAATAATTCTGCTGCAGACCTATTTTGCAGCATTAAGTTTATAGATTAATTGAATGTTAATTTTAACGACTATCGATCATGGAAATGATCGAAAATTGACATCCCTAAATGCAAATAAGTTTGATGGAAACCCGGCTATTGTCTGCATCAAAACATGCTTCCGAACAAATGTCATTCACCATTTTGGGCTGCTCCAGGACAGTTCTGTGTCTCCGAGCATGGTGCAGTCTGTGAGCGGGGCGGAGTAACTTAGCCCTCAATCATGCTGCATAGTGTTTGTGAGAGCTGCCACCTTCTCCACGCACAGTGAAATTCTCTGACTCCAATACAGGAAAAATAAAACAGAACTTATAACATTGGGTCTAATATGTTAGCAAGAAGGCTGCTGATAGTTTACGACTACACTCCTTAAAGTTAACTGCAAGTATGCAAACCTAACTAGTTGTAGCATTATGTCAGTTCTCGACGGCTCTATGCTATTTGATTTGTCTTTCACTAAGTGAAGCAACACTTCATATTTTACTAGTAATATATAGTAAATATATGTCCATAGGAATTTGAAATATCAGAATTAAAACCTTACCTGGTGTTGAATCTTCTAAATTTTTTGGATTGGGGTCCTTCACATGTGGCAGCAGCACTTTCTACCATACCAATAACATGGGGCTGCCCACGGATGTGCCTGACTTTAAATCAGTGCTACTAAACACGGATATCGGCCGATGCCGATATACAAAAAAAATGACAAATATCGACCCGATATATCGGCCGCCCGATATATGTACCGTATTTTTCGAACTATAAGTCGCACCTGAGTATAAGTCGCATCAGTCCAAAAATATGTCATGACGAGGAAAAAAACATATATATACAATAAAAATACGGTAATAAAGAAGTACTTGTGACTAATTGGCTACAAGTCACTACTGAAATGATGCTGTCAGAATTGACCTAGCTGTAAGCCCTGCCCCCCTTAGTTACTGTTGCGAACTTGGAAATGCAAATGGAGTTGCTAACTGTCTTACAATGATAGCTGTCAGTGTGAAAACCTTGTCCCTATATTTTTTTGATAGATTTTTGACACAGCAGGGCCACCATTCAAGTGTGATTTAAACATACCATGGAGGTATATATAAAAGATTTTAAAATAAATATTGTGGGTATTATTGGAAGTGAAGGTTTACAGATCACAGTGCAAATGGGAGAAGCCCAACACTGTTCATGTATCGCAGCAGGGTATGGTTAAATTAATTAACATTTAACCAGTTTATGAAGAGACAGTAGCTGCGTTTACATGGACACTACTAATCCGATCGTAATAGGACTAGAAGCACAATCAGAATAAAAAAGTCACATGTAAACACGTCAATCAGAATTGGCCAGATCCGACTAAAATTTTGATTGGATTGTAAAGGGTGGATAATCCCTTTTCTAATCCGATCGAGAGGACATGTAAACACTTGATCGGATTGAAAACCGAAACTGGAAAGTACTGCGCATGCGCAATGACATAGAAATAGCTTAATGACGTATGACGCGCCGAAAGAGGTGTTCTTCCTGGTGACTAAAGTGTCATAAATAAGTGTCCTGTCATTATAAAACTCCCTTTTCACTCAGCGTATGTGAAGTGGAACAGGACAAGATTCAACCAGTCCTTGTTTAAGACTTTCATCAACAGACGACTAGTTTTGGGTGCAGGAAGGGACACTTTTACATCTTTTTATTTATATATAAGTAACGTTAAGCTGCACAACAGTTCATGTGCTGGTCGTCGCCTAATTAGGACCAGAAGTAGATAAATATCACATGTGTTTTTTAAAACAGCATGCGACAGCAGAGGGAAACTCTGTATATTCATGCAGTGTGCGCATGTAAAAAGAGTAAATCCGATCAGAAGCTTGTGACATGTAAACGCGCATATCAACCCGATCACTTTTTATTCAGCGTTCATGTAAACACTATGTTCGGATTCGTCAATCAGACTGAATTCAATCCGATGGAAGCAAAAACTGTCCATGTAAACGCACCTAGTGAAATGTTTATGTGTTTTAACCCTACACTGTACAAGATGCGAGAACAGTCCACTATTTAGGTTATAGATTCACTAACTTTATTGATAGCTAGTTTTAGCCAGAGATACTTTGCTAAAGCACAAGATGACATTAAGGTTCTGCTTGAGAAGATGAAAACTGCAACTTAATGAGAGTATGACAACCAGAAAACTAACGTTTTTGTCTCTATTGGGATTGGGGGTGAATGCTTTGGGACATTTTGCTCTGTTTTGTTTGGGTTTGGGAAATAGAATAAAATAAATTCCATTGCCTATCATCTCAGGATCGCTGGAATCACTGTTACAAGTTCCCCAGGCACATAGTTTTTAAATTTGTGAAGCGTAAACCCCATAAAAATGATGCAAGCTTCAGATATTGAACGTGACGCCGAAACCTACAGATGTCTGAGACAAGTTCTGCTCCCCATGCAACTGATACTCGAATGCCACTGGCTCATCTGCGTTCAAGGGGAGGGGCTTACCAATAGGTCAATTATCATAAAGTGGACATGAATGGACCCTCAAATTGTATTAATGACTGGGAAGCTAGATAATTTTATTACCACTTACAGGCGCTAAACTTAAAAGATGGCAGAGGACAGAATTATGTCTGTAGTTTTTTTTTTTTTTTTTAATATTCAGATTTATTCACAATGACTAAATTCTAAGTAGGCATACTGGTAAAACCAGTACCATATTAAGCGATTAATGTTAACACAGCTTGCTACATGTGCCAGCGTTATGTCCTCAGCTGGACACACATGCAACCAGAAACAGTAATTGTGCTGGCGGGTGATTTATATTTACTCAAGAGGCCTTAAGATGAAGAACAGGCCTCGTGTCTCTTTTCTATATTGCTTTGATGGAATATTACCTATAAAACATATGCTGAAAGGTCACATAAATGTGGACGCAAAATGTGAAAATCAGCATCATTCTGTGTGTGTGCTTATAGTCTTGTCCTGCTTTCCTCTTGGTCCACAGTGCTGTAGAGTGTATGTCCTAGATTTAAGTGTGTGGGTGAGATTTAAAAAAAAGCAAAGAAACAACAGTATGTTGCAGTCTATGTGTGTGTAGATATCTGGTGCAGAATTGGAGGTGGTGAGGGGGCTGATTTGCTTTCCCTTATCTGTGATCGAGCAGATCTACACAGATAAATGGTGTGTTGTTAAATGTAAAATACCCAGAGTACTAATTAAATCATATTTAATCATTTGTCTTTTTCTTCTTTGTTTATGAAAATAACATTACAGTATATAAATAGCTCGACTAAGTACACAGATTAATTAGTTTTAGTGAAATTTGTGTCTGACACACACGTTCACATAAAGATGCACACATACACACACTCTGTCACACAACAGCTGTCTGACAGACTGGTAATGCCTTGGTAGAAGCCACATTTCTTCCTCTTTTTACCACAAACCAATGAAAAGAGTATAAGTACTTATAAATTTAAAGTGGAATAAAAGAATAATAAAAGGCACTAAATAAAAGGGAAGTGGAAATATCAAGAATTTTTTTTTAGAGATGAGTTTATTCCCTGTGTATTAACAGTATTGTAGATCAAGACGGCTAACACCATTTAGAAAATGAGAAATATTATATATATATATATATATATATATATATACATATATATATATGTTTGATGTTAGACTGGGTAATTTGCTCAGATAGATCAAGAAAAGATTAGATAATGTTTTTATCTTGTAGGAAAGTGAGAGATCTTTCCTCCCCCTCTCTTCATCTCTCTGCTGCAATGCAGAGGAATATAAGACACTTAAAAGACTCAAAAATGACTGCCACAGAATCACACTCTTACATTTTCTTTCAATTTCTCTATCATCAGTGAAATCTTCTTGGTCTACAAATGTGAGACTAAAACAGGTATTCTGTAATATGTCTCACCTTTACATACATCTTAACTATGATCAAATCTTTAATTTATTTGTATGATCTAAAAAGATTAAACTGTTTATAATGTACAATTTATTAATTTATAAATAATTTGTCTATACAAGAGTCATGTTCAGTAATTAACTGGCTAATGCAGCAAAATAAGTTGACTTTCTTTGGTAGGTCTCAGCGAGAAAGGTGGAGTGGGCTGGCCTACAAGCTGTCCAATTAAAGATGTTTTAATTATCAATAATAATAATAATCTCAAAGCACAGTAAATTATCATTAATTCAGTGAGGTCAACTTTGAAACTTAAAAGCACACATGCACTCAAATTGAAGTGAGTATATAGACAGTCTATTAACAGACAGGTAGATTCCAATCTTGAACCATCCAACACCCATTAAAATACCCTTTAAAATACCTGCTTTCTGTCATTTCTGTTATGGAACGCCCACTTTTCATTCTTAAAGTATAAAATAAAAAATTAAATAAAATAAGACTCATTTACATGTTTCTTATTTAATATATTGTTTCTCTTATACATATGTTGCATAAAATGTGTTTTTTTTATTAAGACATAACATCTCAGGTTACTTATGTAACTTCTTCGTCTGAAGCTTGCATCCGAATCATGGCAAGAAACCTAGAGGATGCAGTGTCTCATTCCCTACTCAGGGAACCATGGTTACATAAGTAACCTGAGACGTTCCCTTTCAAGGGAACTTCGAACTGCATTTTCTGGGGTCACTATGGGGAATGGTATACCCACGCCACCATGCTGAGGGGAGTCAAGCATGAAAACGGGTCAGGGGTGAAAAAGGTGAGAAGGATATTACCCCTCTAGGGGGGTCCGGGGGAGCAATATTCCATATTTTAAAGCATCGATCTGATGCATTTTGAGATGCTTTTTTTGCCAACCTGGGGAGGGCTGGAGAAAGATAAATTAAGCCATGAGTCAAAAATTATTACTTATTATTATTACGATTACTGTAGCCTACTGTTCATCAGTCAAACGGCGGGAGTGGAGGGGGGATCAAGCGGGAATCTTAATTGGTGTCGATTTTCAGTCTCTTTTTAATGATAGGCTTTACGCATCTGTCAATCATCCCCACTTGCTATTTGGGGGAAGATCCTAGCACTATGATTGGTCGAACTCTTTTTTCTTTTGTCTCAAAATCTACCTCCTCAAAACGGTAGCGTTAGTTAATAATTTTCCACCGGAGCTTTAGCTAGCTGGCTAACATTGCGTTCTCTCCTGCTGTCTTCAATGACTCAATTCATCAAGCTGTATCTAACGTTAGCTAAGTCTGTCAACAGAGCTTCTGGGTAACTTAACTTAGATATACCAGAAAATATAAAAATTATTGAAACCATCACTCACCAAATTCAGTCAGGTAAATCGCCAAAGCCAGGCATGCTTTCAGCTTCTAATGGTGGTCTGCACTAGTGATGCAAGGCCCTTCGCGTTAATATTTCCATGCAATCGTGCTCCCTTCCGGCATGTGCACCTGTTCGCAGTTCACTGAATATGAATACCCCCCCCCCCCCACACAAAAAAAATACAAAATATTCTCATTGAATCTACACATTTCACGTAGGTCACCTATTTTGGTTTCAAATGGCGAATTTCGCGGAAAGGTGAGGAATACAAGTTACATAACCAGATTATGGTTTTCAAGTACCTAAAGTAACGGAATACTTTTTAATTTACAAGAGTATATCTGAGTCACTTTTTCAAATATATAACTCAAGTTACTTAAAATGCAAGTAATCTCGCAGGCGCCTCCATGTCAAACATACTGTATATGACCAATTCATTATGCCGCTTTATAAGATTATGCTTAAAAAATTATAATAATACTATAATAATACAAAAATGCTCCAAACGTTTTTCTGAATGAACTTCATAAAAAAAAAATAAACGAAACATAATCACTTTTCCATTACATACAAAACTGAGCTATTTTAATTGCTGAAACAGTAGTATTAGCTTTTTTAAGTATGTCACTATTGTTGAGATTAATACACTGAATCTTGATGTTTGTGTGACAAAAAGGAGGGTTATTTATTTTTTTTTTAAATCCTTGAAATTATCTGATTAAAACTCTGTTGGGTCTTAGTCTGTTGAACCATTGAGTTGCTTTAATAAATAATGTGCAACTCATACTCTAGATTACACTCGATGAAATCAGATAATCAGACCACTACATGATGTTATCTTAATGATCAGCAAGAAACCGGTGTCCTCTAACCACATGTTCTCTTGTTGTTTTGCCATAACAAACATAGTTACAGCAGCAGAGAAAATGTAGTCCAGCGTCAAACTGCCAACTAACGCTAACACTGATCACCACTGGTGACATCAGACCAAACTATTACTTTTAAAAAGACATCAACATCTAAACCTCTGTTAATCTCAATAAGACCTTTTGTAAATGTATGACTGGTTTATAAATTAAGTTTGAAATACTGTTTTTGGAGTTACTTGATGAAGTTGACAAAGGTTGGGTTTTTCCTTTCAACCAAAATTTGACATCTGAGCAACATTTGAGTCCATATCCAATGTCCAATGCTTAAATCTTAACTTGAATTTTAGGGGATAATGTTCTAATAATGTTATTAATAAACATTTTTAGAATGTTTTAGGAAAACATTCTGAGAACTGAAATAAAACTTGCGGCTGTAAACATTCCCAGAACATAAAATGTTTTCGGAACATTCTTAGAACAATAACATTCCTACAGTAGCTGGGTTATTGCTCATGGTCTTATACACGCTTAGTAATGCGAGCAAGTGACTGCCAATGTGATTCACTCACTGACATCATGTCAACAGATGAGGTTCATTAAAATTACACTGTTATGATAGTTTCCTTTGGATTTTCCCAGCGTAACTGCCCTGAGTTCTTCACAGAAAAATTAGTGTAGGCTCTCATTTTTAAAGTTTTGTTACTGTTCAAACATTGGCAATAAAAATTGATTAATAATGTTATATAATTCACTTGCATCTAGCCAAAAACTGTGATAGGTTGTTAGCAGTACTATTAAAACAAGTGAAAATAGATATTGTATTATCTGAGAAATAAAATTTCCTATACTGGATTAAGTATTTTAAGTAGCCTATTTCAGATACAAAATACTGTTTCTCAAAGTGTTTAATTACACATAACATAAGATTTTTTTTGTCCAGCAAAATACAAAATACTCAAAAGTAATTAAATATGTTCTTTTTTTGTATATAATATGTATATAAAACACAAGCCCCCAGAAAAGTGAAGTGTACAGTGGCATCAAGTACATACACCCCCGCAAGAGAACATTTCTTCCGCTTTAATAAAGAAACTTCAAAATAAGCAACTTAGATAGCATCTGCACGCTTCCCAATGTCCAGCCATCTCATATATGCCATGTAATCAAAAACCTTGCCAGATGATATGATGGATTGATAGTTCAAGCTGGTGCAAAACTTACAATGTTGCTACAGTCGTTTTTTTTATACTCTTTTTCAGAGTTTCTGAATACGCAAATGTATGTTATCTAACAAGAAAGATTATTAATAACTTGATAGAAGATGCATGTGGGTGTAGGCCTATACTGCATATCGTCAGCTCAGTAATGAACTTGATTACAGCCTAGCATTTGTTCAACATAAACCTGGTTAATTTGGATCATATTTATTCACACACACACACACACACACACACACACACATATATATATATATATATATATATACAGTACAGACCAAAAGTTTGGACACACCTTCTCATTCAAAGAGTTTTCTTTATTTTCATGACTATGAAAATTGTGGATTCACACTGAAGGCATCAAAACTATGAATTAACACATGTGGAACTATATATGGAATTATATACATAACAAAAAAGTGTGAAACAACTGAAAATATGTCATATTCTAGGTTCTTCAAAGTAGCCACCTTTTGCTTTGATTACTGCTTTGCACACTCTTGGCATTCTCTTGATGAGCTTCAAGAGGTAGTCACCTGAAATGGTCTTCCAACAGTCTTGAAGGAGTTCCCCGAGAGATGCTTAGCACTTGTTGGCCCTTTTGCCTTCCAGCTCACCCCTAAACCATCTCGATTGGGTTCAGGTCCGGTGACTGTGGAGGCCAGGTCATCTGGCGCAGCACCCCATCCCTCTCCTTCTTGGTCAAATAGCCCTTGATGCCTTCAGTGTGACTACCATTTTCATAGTCATGAAAATAAAGAAAAGTCTTTGAATGAGGTATGTCCAAACTTTTGGTCTGTACTGTATATATATATATATATTAGGGCTGTCAAACGATTAATTTTTTTAATCGCAATTAATCGCTGAAGCTTCTTAGTTAACTGCGATTAATCGCGGTTTGAATTGCACGTGTAAAATTCTGTTATTTTGCATATCAAGGCAGTTCTAAGCCCATAATGTAGAATATCTTACCAGCGTTTTCATTGGGAATCAAAAGAACACAAAATTTCCTTTTTGAACTTTTTTTATTAAAAAAAAAAAGTGCAATGTAGACCAACTTCCAAATATTAGGAGGAATAAAGTAACGCAGTGCTTACTTTGAGAGATTACATTTATCAGGCCACTCTCTTAAGCTACTTCAAAAATAAACAATAACATTATTAGCAAAACAATTCCTAGCTGGAAATAACAGCAATCAAGTAATATGTAACACTGGTAGGAAATTTCTAACTCGCTTATGACAAACAGAACAGTCTAAAACATTGACGGCCACAGCGGGATATTTGTAACATTTTCTAGTTTTAAATGAAGAATGTCATCCTTGTAATTAACCTGTGCTGAACATGGATGAAAAAAAAGTCCAAATGACAGTAAGATTAAATGAAAAATAGTGCATGATTGGACATGGGATTCAGAACTATCTGAGTTCTAAGTTGTCTCTCCTATTTCTTTTCTTTAACCCAATTGCTAACACACACCAGTCTGGTGACATTAGCAGTGGACAGTGCTGCTCTCTTTTTTTGCAAAATGTGACCAGAGAGTGAGAACAGTCTTTCACACGGTACCGTTGTTGCAGGTGTAGCCAGATATTTTTGTGCTAGAGGTGCCAAGGTTGGGTAGGCCCTTGCGTGTCCAGACCACCATTCCAATGGACAGTCATCAATGGAGATGCTGGGCTCACCTCTGTACCGATCCACAGACGTGTCAGATGCTGGGTCTTCTTCATCATCTGAATCTGATGCAGCAGCTAACAGAAAGTGCATCTTCTTTTTAGGTGGACCTGGCTCAGGTTCTCTACGAGGCTCAGGTTGCTGGGCACTCTCCTCTTTAATCAACTTCCAGACTTCCTCCCTTTCAGATCTGGGAAGGCATTTCAGATCCTTAAATCTGGGGTCAAGCGCTGTTGCCACTTTCAACCACTGGAGATTGGTGCTTTGTTTTCGCTTTGATAGGTCAGATGTGAAGGCCGCTTTAAACCGGAGCACATAACCTGGATCATCGTCAGAACCAGTCATCAACCGGAACAAATGACACAGTGCAGGCAGGACCGCGGAGCAGGATATGTACTGTTCTCCTCCCAAAAGCTCAGTCACATATCTGCCAAGAAACATAAAGCTCAATCAATTACCAGTTATAAAAAAAAAAAATAAAAAAAAAGGATGAAGTTAAGCTCCAGTGAAATAAAATTCTAAAAACTCAATTTTTAGAGCATGTGTGTAGGCCTTCCTCCTCTTCATCTTACAGTGCTTTTCATATACATATAACCAATGTTTAAAGCTACAAAAGCAGCAGCATCTAATTTTAGCAATAACTAAATGATTAAAGAGAGACTAATAAATCAGTCACATTTTAATTTTCAACAAAACAAATTCAAAATATTTACCTGCATGGTTCAAGGAGTGTTTCAAGCTTTTCGATCTTCTCCAGTTCTGCATTAGTCAGCATGGCTGGTGTGCCTCTTTGTTGATGGAGTTCAAGTGTAGCCTTGACAGCGTCCTTGTTTCTCAGAAGCCGGGTGATCATGCTGAGAGTGGAGTTCCACCTTGTGGAAACATCTTGGACGAGGGGCTCCTGTGGCTGTCCCAACTCCTCTTGTTGTGCTCGCAATTCAGCTGCATTTGCTGGACTATGCTTAAAATGTCCAACCAATTTGCGGCATTTTGCCAAGACATTCTCAAGACCACTGTCACGGAGTGACATTGTGATCGATCTTTGTAAACTGTGCGCAACGCACGGCATGTGCTCATATGGCAGGAGTCTTGCTGCTGCTGTCATATTACGGGCACTGTCGGTGCCAATTGTTGTCACCTTCCCCGCAATTTCCCACTGCTCTGCAACTTCAGAAAATTGTTCGGCACATTTTTCTGCAAAGTGCCGTTCTTCTGAGTGTTTAACCGCTAAAGCAAACGAATGCAACTTCCAGTCAGCGTCTATGTGGTGTGCAGTAACTCCAAGATAATTCTGGTTGCTTACTGACGTCCAATGATCCCCGGTTAATGCCACAGCATTTGCATTTCGCAGGAGATTGATTTTAGATTGTTTCTCAGCTTCATAAAGCTCCTCTATGCGAGCAACAATTGTTCCCCGCGATGGTAACGTGTAAGCCGGTTCAGAACTTGCCAACCTGATTACATCCCTGAGACCCGAATCTTCAACAATGTTGACTGGTCTGCAATCAGTTGCCACCCATCTGGCGATTGCTGTGGTTAACTTATTTTCATCCAAGGGTCTGCTGCGACGCCCGCACTCAGGAATAGTTCTTTGGCGGGGCTGCGGCTTGCTTGGCGGGGAGGCGTCAGGTGAAACACCGGGGTGTTTCGCCTGGAGGTGGTAACTTAGACTTGACGTGCTCCGATGGTAGCTGAACTCCTTGAAACAAATGCTGCATTGTACCTTAGTGTTGTCAACGGAACCGTCTGATTTTTTTTTAAAGTTAAACAGGTTGTTTAATAATCCGGTCGTACTTTTTCTATCCATCACCTTTTACCGCTTCACAAACCAAAGGGGCTGACTACGGGCTGGTCAAAGGGACAAAACGGCTTACCTGAAATGCGATAAAAAAAAAAAAAAACGCGTTATGGATTGTTTTTAACTAATCGCGATTAATGCATTAACGCTGACAGCCCTAATATATATATATATATATGAAGAGAAAAATGGGGAGGTAGAATGGACGATGTAGAGCAAATGAAGAGAAAGGAATAGAGGGAGTTATAATGATGAATATGTCTCTTATTTGGGACAAGGTGTCCGTAACTTTCAGGTACTCCAGAAAACAAACTCTTATCCCTGCTCTCTCACTCTGTTCTGGGTCACATTGTCTCCTGGGGATGTGGAAGCAGGGCAATGCCAGCCCTCCCCTTTTCTTCAATTCCCTCTCACACACAGTCTCAATCTGTAATACACTCTTTAATTACTGAGTTGAAGATACTTAATCACCGAATCACATTTCTAAAATTCACTCTCAGTGGACTCAACCTGGCTGCCATTGAAAATAAAACTTAAAACGCACTAAGAGGTTCAGAAGAGTTACAGAGATAATTATAAACTTGGTTTATCCTAAAGTTCCTCTATCTAAACCTAAGCTGCATTTGCCTCATGAAATGCACATAGCGTAGAACTGAATTGAAATTAACCTTATAGGGAACCATTATACAAAGCTCTGACTACCATATTGTTATGGTGTTATTTCAACAGTGGTCAACTCTGCAGGTATCATATGCATAACCACATTAGAGAAGCAACTCTTCACACACAATGGAGGATGAAATAGGAAGTTGAGGCACTAATGAGGTTTGAAAACCCAAAATGAACACAATGACACTACACTCAATTGAAGTTTACCCAAATAATATAGTGACAATTAATCCTTCTGACAAACTACTTATACTTTCATCTTTAATATGCATTAAGCCCTCGTATTGTAAATATAACATGGCAACTGAACAGACTGGCATTTTGGACAAAAGGTAAGTCAATTTAACATTACATCATCAAGTGCAACGAGAATACCAGCTCAGTTGCTAAATACTCAATCTTAAATTACTCTTTCTGATAGTTGTAGAAGTCACTGTCCAAATGACTGACAGCAGTATACAAGAAAATGTAATCCAGACATCAGAGGACATCATGCAAATGGCATTAATTTCAACATAATGAGCTCAAACTCACACCAATTCCCATATAAATATATATATATATATATATATATATATATATATATATATATATATATATATATTACTAATATATTTTAGTGCTCTGGGGTATTGCAGAATATTTTATCGCATTGTATAATGGTTAAGCAAAGCAACATCTCACTGGTTCTAATAAGTTCTTATCTAAATGACAGCTGGAAGTACTTGCTACAGTGTGCCTTTAAAAGTGTGTCTTTAGAAGAAGTATTTGGCACAAAATAAATGTCTGAGTGTGAGCATTTTGTTCCCTTGGTGTTCCAAAAATATGCCTGTTGCGTCACGGTAGCATAGAGATGGTTGATTACACTCACATTACATTTTCACATCACATTTTTTGCATTGCTCTTGAATGATCAATAACAGATTTAATTGCTCATATGAGAAGACAAAAGCAGGACAGCTGATGCTACAGGACTGTAGCCTCTTCCATGGCATTGACCCACCTAGAACAGAACAGATTGGTCATATTATGTAATAGCAGAACATATATTTAGTATATATTTATTTAATATTTAAAAATATATATTTTATGCTCAAAAAGCTGTATTTATTTGATCAAAATGAAGTAAAACAGTAGTATTGTGAATTATTATAACTCTACATTTCACATTTTCTTAAATGTATTTTAAAATATAATCTATTCTTGTGATTTCAAAGCTGGATTTCAATCAGTCATTACTCCAGTATTGAATGTCACATGATCCTTCAGAAATCATGTTAATGTATTGATTTGATGCTCAAGAAACATTTCTTATTATTATCAACATTTGTTCTGCTTAATATTTTTGAAATGGTAATACATTTTTTCAGGTTGTTTAGATAAATAGCAAGTTCAAAAGAACAGTATGTATTTGAAATCTTCTGTAACAATGTAATCATCTTTACTGTCAGATACATTTAACCAATCCTTGCTGAATAAAAGTAATAATTTCTTTAAAAAAACTAAACCCAATACTGTATGTGCACATTATAAATGGCAATATAATGTATTGTGTGGATGTAATATGTGTTTTAACCTTTGTGCAACGTGACTGTCCTGGGCTCTGAAAGTATAGAAGAGAGTGCTTTTGTTGTACAGCTGAAACATGCTGCTCTTCCCTTCAACCTCTGACCTTACAGAGAAACCCATCAGAGGGAGGGTCTCGCATGCAACCCTCTCCTTATATAAAAGAAGACGACATAGGGAGAGATTAGGAGCTGCATGTTCCAAGTTAATGTTAGCAAAAACGTGACACTGTGCATTACCTCAGGCTGTGGGTATGTGTAGAGAACTTTATCTTTTAGGAGGAACCACAGGCTTCTCCAACTTCTCTTGCTGTTCCTGCACCTCTGCAGCGTTCCACTCATCACCCCTTCGGACACTGTCTCCTATGCAACACGTGATGTTTCACCCCAAATTCAAAGGAAAAAATAAAACATTCAAAGAATAAAAATTGGAAAGGGATGTAATTATTTGAAAACAATGCCATGCCAAAAATCTTAATGGTCTTAAAATAAGACTCTTTTAATAGCAACACTTTATCAGACACTTTTATGACCTTTTAGCTCTTGACTTAATACAAGATAAATGACTACTGAGAACAACATAATGATGAAATTTCTACAGTAGACAAAAAAAAAAAGTGTGTTATTAACAACATTTCAGAGCGATATCACAGTGAAACATGATACACTGGACTAATATTTAGTCCAAAGATATTAATTAAGAGGTTATGGGATACCTGGTTGAATGACAGTTGGCCTTTGCGGCTCTTCCATAGACTTGATGGATGAATGTTTTGGAAGACAGAAGAGAGAGGTCGACTGCAGCTCTCTGTTAGTGTGGCAGCATCTTTTAAACAAATGTACACACAATTATGAGGAGATTCAAGCAAAAGTATGTTTAATTAACAGAATTACTTTGAATGAATGAAAGACATTGTGGTTGTACCATGCTTACGAAGCTCACTGTAACAATGCTCACACACTTTGGCACGTCTGTTCTTCATGTATTTGAGGGGGAATTTGTTCCTGCAACAATCTCTGCAAACAACCTATAAGTAATATGTGATGAGAAAATCTGAATAAATAGAGCTTATGAGTGGTTCTCTATGCGAAATAAAAATTTGGAGTATTGTATTCACCCTCAGGTCATCCAGGAAGAAGATGTGTTTGTTTTATTTCCTCATCTGAACAGATTTGGAGCAATGTAACATTTCATCATTTGCTCACCAATGGATTATCTGCAGTGAATGGGTGCCGTCAGAATGAGAATTTATAAAAACATCATAATAATCTACAAGTAATCTGTATGACTCCAGTCCATTCTTTAATGTTATGTTGTGTGCATCATGTAATAAACAAATCCACCATTAGGAGGTTTTTAACTTTAAACTGTTGACTCCATATTATTGCTTTCTCCAGTGAAAAAGCCATCTTGTCTGAATCAGACAGGGTTCCTACACATTTTCCATTTCAAATTCTCAAATTTGCAAATTTCTCATAGGGCCCTATGAAATCCATCTAAACTCTGTATTTTTGATTAAAATTTAATTTTATTAATCAAAAAGCATGTTAATTAAAATCTCATAAAACTTCTACATTTTCACATCAATTTATTAAAAGTTTAACAAAAAATACATGTTTAGGGCCCTATTTTTTTTTCTTCTTTATTTTATTGTTACCTAATTTTGTGTTTTAGCATGTCTAATTATTTAAATGCATAAAACAACTTAATTTATTCCATTGTTTTTTTTGTTTAAATAGCCTCATGAAATGTTTTTTTTTTCTCAGAAATTCTGTTGTGTATTTAAATTTTATTCTGGTTATCAAATGAAGACATAAAACATTAATTTAATTTACCTTTTAATTATTGAAAATTAAGCTAACTCTATGTTTTGGTAAAAAGAGGGGATTAACTATTAAAATTAAAACAGAAGAAATGTTGTGTGATTATTCCTTAACAGAGACACGCAAAACATGCAGGATCCATATTTAAATCAACTTTTCCGGCTTAATATTTACAGATACTAGTCCATATCACGATTTGATTTAAGTGTAATGACCTACTTTTGATTAATTCATTCAAAATCTGACAAGTGATATTCCACAAAATCATAGGTCCCTACTCTCAGTAGATTTTTGTAGAGCTTCACCAAAATATTGTTTTGCCGATATTATCGGCCGTTATTAGCCTGTTACAGATATATTGGTATCGACAAATATGCCGCCAATGTTACTTTTTTTTCATTTTATCTTTTCATGCTCACAAGAATCTTTTTGTGTCCTCGAGAAACTATTCACATATAACTGGCAATTCTTTTGCATGCTTACACAATTTCTAGTTTTATATAACCCATTTCCTTTGTGCATCACTGCCGTCTTGCTATAAATAAAGCAAGAGCATGGATGGACAATAGATCTACTTGCTCAAAATTGAGCTTTCCTTATAGTAGTACCTCTAATATCAAGGCCTAATGTCCAATTTAACCTCTGCGGCGGTGGAAAAACCATGACATGAAATGGGCTGATGGCTTAATATGGCTGTGTGCATTGTCCTATTTTACCAAGTACAAGGGTCGATAAAAAAAAAGACTGGTTTTGTAAAAAAAAAGTGTTCAAAACATGGCTTAGGGCATTATGTTATTTCAAGGCCTTAGGTCTCTTCAACGCATATTCTGTTGGCCAAAAAACCGCACCGCAAAATGGGCTGATGGCACAATATGTGGCTCAGAATGCATTGTCCTTTATGCTAAGGGTAATGGTTTCTTGTGCGCACATAAAAGTCTGTATATTTTTTATTTTTGCAAAGGTCCTTGTAATATGGTGCTAAGAATATTGTGAGAAGAAACCCAAAATGCAAAATGAAAACATGCACCTTGCACCAAGGGCACTAGTCGTGTTTGACAATAACTAAAGAATCACTAAACAGGTGCCACTCCTTGTATGATAAACTCATTTTCATTAAATTCTTAAATAAAAAAATAGGTGAAAAAGTCTGCAAATGCAAATATTTTTTCCATACTCTGCTTTCTTTTTTCCATACTTATCCAGACCTGGAAATTACTTCAATCAAATTCCTTAGTTTTCCAAACCCCGTAGGAACCCAGATCAGAATAGAAATATGCACAGATCAAGCACCGTTTACAAGAGAAAACTGTCGGATTTTGATGAGAGGACAACAGGGTATGGACCTTTTTTTACTGGAGGAAGCGACATTCACTGAATATGATTCATTGGTGAGCAAATGATGTAATGCAGTATTTCCCCAAATCTGTTCTGACGAAGACAAATTTATATACAATATGGATAGCCTGAGAGTGAGTAAATTTTCAGCAAATTAAAATTTTTAGGTGAAGTATTCCTTTAAGTGTGTTTGTACCTTGCCGCAGGCATGGCAGTGATGGCGTCTGTTTGTAAGACTGAAATGCGAGTGACAGTTCATGCAAACTGTCACCTGGGAAACAGACAGCAGAGGAGGAGCGTTCTCGCCGAGACACATCTCTGGACCACCCACTAACTAAAACACAAGTACACAAATGTATAATTTCAGAACAGGAAACAAAATGTCAACTCTTTCAGGTATGTATTTAAAGTTTCCTCACCCCAAAACAGTCCACTGGGTCTCCTGATACGGGGCCAAGATTCACTAATGTCCGATTCAG